>NW_027478468.1:900000-1144405 GCF_051014685.1 Ptiloglossa arizonensis | reverse complement strand
GACCACCGGTATATCCGTGTGGTCCTGACCGCCCCCGAGGCCGCCGCGGCCCCACACCGACACCTCCGCCCGGGAGCGGGTAGCGCCCCACCACGCAGATGGGCGCTTCGGCGCCTTGACAAGGACGTCCTGGTGGCAGCCGCTCTAGCCGAAACCTGGCCTCGACGGGAGACCAGGCTGCCCGACCTGGGGGGGGGCCGTGGCTCGGCTCGGGAGCGCCGTCGCGCGCATTTGCGACGCGGCGATGCCCCGGGCCGGGCCGCGGTCTCCTCGTCGGGCGGTGTACTGGTGGTCGGGCGAAATCGGGGAATTGCGGACAGCATGCGTCCGGGCCCGACGCCAGTACACCCGCGCGCGTCGTCGGGCCGGACGGAACGGCGACGACGGCGCGCGGGCGGGGGCGGCGGAACTGTACGAGTCCTATCGGGCGGACAAGAGGGCTCTGCAGGTCGCCATCAAACGGGCCAAGGCCCAGAGCTGGAAGGAGCTCCTCGAGACCCTCGAGCGGGATCCATGGGGGCGCCCATACCGGATAGTTCTAAATAAACTCCGGCCATGGGCTCCCCCGATCACCGAGAGTCTCGACCCCCAGCTCTTGAGGGACGTGGTCGACACGCTCTTCCCGATCGTGGGGGAGAGCGGGCCACGTCCCTCTGCGGACCCGACCACCTGGTCCGCGGAGCTGGGGGTCTCGGCTGGGGAGCTAGCCGCGGCCATCCGAAGACTCGGGGCGAAGGATACTGCCCCGGGTCCTTCGGGAGTGCCCGGCCGAGTCTTGGTCTTGGCCGCGGACGTCCTGGGTGACGGCCTCCGGGAGCTATTCGACCGCTGCCTGGAGGCCGGGCGATTCCCCTCCGCATGGAAGGTGGCCCGAATGGTCCTCCTCCGGAAAGAGGGTAGGCCCGCGGACTCTCCGTCCGCGTACCGGCCGATTTGCCTGCTCGACGATGTGGGCAAGCTCCTAGAAAGAGTCGTGGCGGCCCGCATCGTCGGGCACCTGTCGCGGGGTGGGCCCGGGCTGGCGGAGTGCCAGTTCGGGTTCCGGGAGGGCCGGTCGACGATCGACGCGATTCGACGCGTCCGGTCCCTCTCGGCCTCGGCGGTCTCCCGGGGTGGGGTGGCATTGGCGGTGTCCTTGGACATCGCCAATGCGTTTAACACCCTACCCTGGGAGGCGATTAGGCGGGGGCTTGAGGAACATCGAGTCCCCGCCTACCTTAGGGCAGTCGTCGAGGACTACCTCCGCGACAGGTGGATCGAGTATCCGGGCCGGTGCGGGACGGAGAGGAGAGCGGTGTACTCCGGGGTTCCGCAGGGGTCGGTGTTAGGACCCCTGCTGTGGAACCTCGGGTACGACACCGTCCTGCGGGCCGAAGACCTCCCCGACGGCGTCAGTCTGACGTGTTACGCGGACGACACCTTGTTGCTGGCCGTCGGGGGGGACTGGAGGGGGGCTGTTCGGGCCGCCGAGGACGGTGCCCGGCGCGTCGTCTCCCGGATCAGGGGGATCGGTTTGGAGGTGGCTCTCCACAAAACCGAGGTACTCGGGATGTATAGACCCCGGGGAGAGCCGCCTCCCCCCCTGATCCGGGTGGGTGAGACAGACGTCGAGGTGAGGTCTCAGATGAAATATCTGGGACTTCACCTCGACAGCCACTGGCGCTTCGAGGGCCATTTCCGGGCCCTGGCCCCGCGGTTGGAGAGGATAGTTGGCGCTTTGGGCCGTATCCTCCCCAACCTGCGGGGCCCGAGTGACCGGGTTCGCCGCCTCTACGCGGGAATGGTCCACTCGGTGGCCCTATGCGGGGCCCCCGTTTGGGCGGGCGACCTGGCCGCCTCCCGGCGCAGCAAGGTATTGCTGCGCCGGGTTCAAAGGCGGCTTGCACTGCGGATCGCCCGGGGGTACCGGACCGTTTCGTATGAGGCGGCGAGCGTCCTGTCAGGGCTACCCCCGGCGGACTTGATCGCGGGCGCGCATGCGGCTTTCTACGAGGGCCGCATGCGCGCCCGCGAGGATGGGGTGGTCCTGGCGGGATGCGAGGTGGAGGCCCTCAGGCGCCAGGCCCGGGAGTCCATGCTGCAGCTTTGGCAGCAGCGGCTGGCCGAGCCGTTGTTCGGCCAGAGGACTGTCCGGGCTATCCGGCCGGTCCTGTTTGAGTGGCTGGGTAGGCGCTTCGGCTCACTCACCTACCGGTTGGTGCAGGTGCTGTCCGGGCACGGATGCTTCGGACAGTACCTGTGCCGGATCGGTGTGGAAGAGGCGGCGCGCTGCTGGCACTGTCCAGCGGACGAGGACACGGCGCAACACACCCTCGAGGTGTGTCCGGCCTGGGGGGTGGAGCGCCGTGTCCTCACGGCCGTGATTGGGGCGGATCTATCGCTGCCGGGCGTGGTACGGGCCATGCTCGGCAGCGAGACGAAGTGGCGGGCCGTGGCCTCCTTCTGCGAGGAGGTAATCTCGCAGAAGGAGGCCGCGAGCCGCATTCGCGAGAGCGGGAGACCGCGAGCGAGACCTCGTCCGAGGCCGGGGGCGGGTGGGCCTCCGGAAGGGCCGGGGAGGCCACCCTGAGAGCGGCGGGCGGGGGTGCGTAGCCCTTGAGGCTCGTGCCACCGCCCGTCGTCTGAGGGGTGGGAAGAATAAGGGACGGCGACGCTCTCGAGGGCGGAGAGGCCAGAGCCGCCCTCGGGAGCGTACGAGCCGGGGTGGGCCGCGCCGACGGCACGGTCCCAGGGCCGTGCCTCCGGCGCGGCTATGGGGGCCGTGGGCGGTCGCGAGTGTGGGACTCGCGGCCGCCCTCGGGCGGCCCCCGGGAGTGGGACGTCGGAGCAGTGTGGCCCTGCTCCGACGTCGGGCGCCAGAGCGCCGAGGAGAAAACAGGGAAGGGAGGGTGAAGTACCCCCTCCCTTCCCTGGAACGGGAGGACACGGGCGCGAGAGCCCTGCACGGGGGAGCACCTGATGTTATGATGTCCTCGGTCCCAGGTGCTCCCCCTGCATAGTGCGAGGATGGCCACCGTGGTGGGTTTTAGTGGGTAGGTCCCGCGCCCGATGGGTTTCCTTCCGGGCGCGGGGAATCCCACACTCCCCCCGCCCCTCCCCAGGCGGCGGGGGGGGGTCTTTCGAAGATTTCCCCCACGTTAAAAAAAAAAAAAAAAAAAAAAAAAAAACGCTTAAGCAGAATGGCCTAGGGAAAAAATACACATACCGTTGTAATCGGGCGAGTTTCTACTTTCAGATGCAATAGGAATTTTTGGGGTAGGTCAATCCGTTCGCGAGATATGGGAGTTTGAAGCCAAGAAATGGTTGAGAAGGCAAAAAATTTTTCGCAATTCTGCTGCTCCAAACGCTTAACCAAAATGGCCTAGGGAAAAAATACACATACCGTTGTAATCGGGCGAGTTTCTACTTTCAGATGCAATAGGAATTTTTGGGTTAGTTCAATCCGTTCGCGAGATATGGGAGTTTGAAGCCAAGAAATGGTTGAGAAGGCAAAAAATTATTCGCAATTCTGCTGCTCCAAACGCTTAACCAAAATGGCCTAGGGAAAAAATACACATACCGTTGTAATCGGGCGAGTTTCTACTTTCAGATGCAATAGGAATTTTTGGGTTAGATCAATCCGTTCGCGAGATATGGGAGTTTGAAGCCAAGAAATGGTTGAGAAGGCAAAAAATTATTCGCAATTCTGCTGCTCCAAACGCTTAACCAAAATGGCCTAGGGAAAAAATACACATACCGTTGTAATCGGGCGAGTTTCTACTTTCAGATGCAATAGGAATTTTTGGGTTAGGTCAATACGTTCGCGAGATATTGGAGTTTGAAGCCAAGAAATGGTTGAGAAGGCAAAAAATTTTTCGCAATTCTGCTGCTCCAAACGCTTAACCAGAATGGCCTAGGGAAAAAATACACATACCGTTGTAATCGGGCGAGTTTCTACTTTCAGATGCAATAGGAATTTTTGGGTTAGGTCAATCCGTTCGCGAGATATGGGAGTTTGAAGCGAAGAAATGGTTGAGAAGAGAACAAATTTTTCGCAATTCTGATGCTCCAAACGCTTAACCAGAATGGCCTAGGGAAAAAATGCACATACAGTTGTAATCGGGCGAGTTTCTACTTTCAGATGCAATAGGAATTTTTGGGTTAGGTCAATCCGTTCGCGAGATATGGGAGTTTGAAACTAAGAAATGGTTGAGAAGGGAACAAATTTTTCGCAATTCTGCTGCTCCAAACGCATAACCAGAATGCCCTAGAGAAAAAATGCACGTACCGTTGTAATCGGGCGCGTTTCTACTTTCAGACGCAGCAGGAATTTTTGGGTTTGGTCAATCCGTTCGCGAGATATGGGACTTTGAAGCTAAGAAATGGTTGAGAAGAGAACAAATTTTTCGCAATTCTGATGCTCCAAACGCTTAACCAGAATGGCCTAGGGAAAAAATGCACATACAGTTGTAATCGGGCGAGTTTCTACTTTCAGACGCAGCAGGAATTTTTGGGTTTGGTCAATCCGTTCGCGAGATATGGGAGGTTGAAGCCAAGAAATGGTTGAGAAGGCAAGAAATTTTTCGCAATTCTGCTGCTCCAAACGCTTAAGCAGAATGGCCTAGGGAAAAAATACACATACCGTTGTAATCGAGCGAGTTTCTACTTTCAGATGCAATAGGAATTTTTGGGTTAGGTCAATCCGTTCGCGAGATATGGGAGGTTGAAGCCAAGAAATGGTTGAGAAGGCAAAAAATTTTTCGCAATTCTGCTGCTCCAAACGCTTAAGCAGAATGGCCTAGGGAAAAAATACACATACCGTTGTAATCGGGCGAGTTTCTACTTTCAGATGCAATGGGAATTTTTGGGTTAGGTCAAACCGTTCGCGAGATATGGGAGTTTGAAGCTAAGAAATGGTTGAGAAGAGAACAAATTTTTCGCAATTCTGCTGCTCCAAACGCTTAACCAGAATGGCCTAGGGAAAAAATACACATACCGTTGTAATCGGGCGAGTTTCTACTTTCAGACGCAATAGGAATTATTGGGTTAGGTCAATCCGTTCGCGAGATATGGGAGTTTGAAGCCAAGAAATGGTTGAGAAGGCAAAAAATTTTTCGCAATTCTGCTGCTCCAAACGCTTAACCAGAATGGCCTAGGGAAAAAATACACATACCGTTGTAATCGGGCGAGTTTCTACTTTCAGATGCGATAGGAATTTTTGGGTTAGGTCAATCCATTCGCGAGATATGGGAGTTTGAAGCCAAGAAATGGTTGAGAAGGCAAAAAATTTTTCGCAATTCTGCTGCTCCAAACGCTTAACCAAAATGGCCTAGGGAAAAAATACACATACCGTTGTAATCGGACGAGATTCTACTTTCAGATGCAATAGGAATTTTTGGGTTAGGTCAATCCGTTCGCGAGATATGGGAGTTTGAAGCCAAGAAATGGTTGAGAAGGCAAAAAATTTTTCGCAATTCTGCTGCTCCAAACGCTTAACCAAAATTGCCCAGGGAAAAAATACACATACCGTTGTAATCGCGCGAGTTTCTACTTTCAGAAGCAATAGGAATTTTTGGGTTAGGTCAATACGTTCGCGAGATATGGGAGTTTGAAGCCAAGAAATGGTTGAGAAGGCAAAAAATTTTTCGCAATTCTGCTGCTCCAAACGCTTAACCAGAATGGCCTAGGGAAAAAATACACATACCGTTGTAATCGGGCGAGTATCTACTTTCAGATGCAATAGGAATTTTTGGGTTAGGTCAATCCCTTCGCGAGATATGGGAGTTTGAAGCTAAGAAATGGTTGAGAAGGGAACAAATTTTTCGCAATTCTGCTGCTCCAAACGCATAACCAGAATGCCCTAGGGAAAAAATGCACGTACCGTTGTAATCGGGCGAGTTTCTACTTTCAGACGCAATAGGAATTTTGGTGTTTGGTCAATCCGTTCGCGAGATATGGGAGTTTGAAGCCAAGAAATGGTTGAGAAGCCGAAAAATTTTTCGCAATTCTGCTGCTCCAAACGCTTAACCAGAATGGCCTAGGGGAAAAGTACATACACCATTGAAATCGGGCGAGTTTCTAGTTTCGGATGCAACCGGAATTTCTCGATTTCGTCAGTCCGTTCGCAAGATATAGGAGTTTGAAGTGAAGGAATGGTTTGGAAACCATCATAGTTTCGCAAGTCTGATACTCGAAACCAATAACTACAATGGCCTAGGGGAACAATACACATACCGTTGTAATCGGGAGAGTTTCTACTTTCAGATGAAACAGAAATTTTTAGGATTCGTCAATCCGTTCGCGAAATATCGGAGTTTGGATTTCAGAATGGTTGAGAAACCATCAAAATTTTCGCAAGTCTGATACTCGAAACCAATAACTACTATGGCCTAGGGCAGAAATACACATACCGTTGTAATCGGGCGAGTTTCTGCTTTTAGATGCAACAGGCATTTCTCGAGTTCGTCAATCCGTTCGCGAGATATGGGAGTTTGAAGTTAAGGAATGGTTGAGAAACCATTAAAATTTTCGCAATTCTGATACTAGAAAGCAATAACTGGAATGGCCTCGGGGAAAAGTACACACACCATTGCAATCGGTCGAGTTTCTACTTTCAGATGCGTCAGGAATTTCTCAAGTTCGTCAATCCGTTCGCGAAATATCGGAGTTTGGAGTTAAGAGATGGTTGAGAAACCATCAAAATTTTCGCAAGTCTGATACTCGAAACCAATAACTACAATGCCCTAGGGGAAAAATACATATACCGTTGTAATCGGGAGTGTTTCTACTTTCAGATGCAACAGAAATTTTTCGGATTCGTCAATCCGTCCGCGAAGTATCGGAGTTTGGAATTAAGAGATGGTTGAGAAACCATCAAAATTTTCGCAATTCTGATTCTAGAAACGAATAACTGGAATGGCCTAGGGGAAAAGTACACACACCAATGTAATCGGGCGAGTTTCTACTTTCAGATGCAATAGGAATTTCTCGAGTTCGTCAATCCGTTCGCGAGATATGGGAGTTTGGAGTTAAGGAATGGTTGAGAAACCATCAAAATTTTCGCAAGTCTGATACTCGAGACCAATAACTATAATGGCTTAGGGGAAAAATACACATACCATTGTAATCGGGCGAGTTTCAACTTTCAGATGCAACAGGAATTTCTGGAGTTCGTCAATCCGTTCGCGAGATATGGGAGTTCGAAGTTAAGGAATGGTTGAGAAACCATCAAAATTTTCGCAAGTCTGATACTCGAAACCAATAACTACTATGGCCTAGGGCAAAAATACACATTCGGTTGTAATCGGGCGAGTATCTACTTTCAGATGCAATAGGAATTTTTGGGTTAGGTCAATCCTTTCGCGAGATATGGGAGTTTGAAGCTAAGAAATGGTTGAGAAGGGAACAAATTTTTCGCAATTCTGCTGCTCCAAACGCATAACCAGAATGCCCTAGGGAAAAAATGCACGTACCGTTGTAATCGGGCGAGTTTCTACTTTCAGACGCAATAGGAATTTTGGTGTTTGGTCAATCCGTTCGCGAGATATGGGAGTTTGAAGCCAAGAAATGGTTGAGAAGCCGAAAAATTTTTCGCAATTCTGCTGCTCCAAACGCTTAACCAGAATGGCCTAGGGGAAAAGTACATACACCATTGAAATCGGGCGAGTTTCTAGTTTCGGATGCAACAGGAATTTCTCGATTTCGTCAGTCCGTTCGCAAGATATAGGAGTTTGAAGTGAAGGAATGGTTTGGAAACCATCATAGTTTCGCAAGTCTGATACTCGAAACCAATAACTACAATGGCCTAGGGGAACAATACACATACCATTGTAATCGGGAGAGTTTCTACTTTCAGATGAAACAGAAATTTTTAGGATTCGTCAATCCGTTCGCGAAATATCGGAGTTTGGATTTCAGAATGGTTGAGAAACCATCAAAATTTTCGCAAGTCTGATACTCGAAACAAATAACTACAATGGCCTAGCGGAAAAATACACATACCGTTGTAATCGGGAGAGTTTCTACTTTCAGATGCAACAGAAATTTTTCGGATTCGTCAATCCGTTCGCGAGATATGCGAGTTCGAAGTTAATGAATGGTTGAGAAACCATCAAAATTTTCGCAAGTCTGATACTCGAAACCAATAACTACTATGGCCTAGGGCAGAAATACACATACCGTTGTAATCGGGCGAGTTTCTGCTTTTAGATGCAACAGGCATTTCTCGAGTTCGTCAATCCGTTCGCGAGATATGGGAGTTTGAAGTTAAGGAATGGTTGAGAAACCATTAAAATTTTCGCAATTCTGATACTAGAAAGCAATAACTGGAATGGCCTCGGGGAAAAGTACACACACCATTGCAATCGGTCGAGTTTCTACTTTCAGATGCGTCAGGAATTTCTCAAGTTCGTCAATCCGTTCGCGAAATATCGGAGTTTGGAGTTAAGAGATGGTTGAGAAACCATCAAAATTTTCGCAAGTCTGATACTCGAAACCAATAACTACTATGGCCTAGGGCAAAAATACACATTCGGTTGTAATCGGGCGAGTTTCTACTTTCAGATGCAACAGGAATTTCTCGAGTTCGTCAATTTGTTCGCGAGACATGGAAGTTTGAAGTTAAGGAATGGTTGAGATACCATCAAAATTTACGCAAGTCTGATACTCGAAACCAATAACTATATTGGCTTAGGGGAAAACTACACATACCATTGTAATCGGACGAGTTTCAACTTTCAGATGCAACAGGATTTTCTGAAGTTCGTCAATCGGTTCGCGAGATATGGGAGAATATTTATAATTTCTATTATATATCATTTGATCTATAGTTAAATTTGACACTAATACTCTAAATACATATTTAATATATTTTTTAATCTCTTTAGCCTCCAGAAGAATTTTATTTATACTATTTACTATATATAATAATTTACACAGAATCGGAAATAAATCTAATTATTTATTTATAATAATAATTTTTTTTTCACTTATCTTAAAAATTGGGATGTACTCTTTAAATGTTCGATTCATTTCTTTAATTTATTCATTAAATTGAATTAATCTATTCTTTGTAATAACTTTAATAAAATTAATCCCTATAATTATTATAGAACTCGTATTAAAATTTAATAATGAAATTTATTTTATTTGCCTAATTAATGTAATTATTGCCCCTATCATTTGCTTAAATAAAAAATCAATCAAAATAATTATAGGATATTCATCTGTTATACAAACATCTATTATAGTTATTTTATTAATAATTAACAAAGATACATTTTTAACATATTTCATTTTATATTCAATAATTTCTTCAAATTTAATTTTTATATTTAAAATGATAAAGATTAATTCTTCTTCCTATTTTAATATATTAACCTCTAATAAAAGAAAAATTATTTTATACTCAATAATTATTATGTACACAAATTTCCCACGTATAGCACTCTTTATACTGAAGTGAATCGTCCTAGAAACATTAATAAATTCAAGAATAAAATTTATACTTTTAATAATTGTATATCTTTTTATAAGATTAATTACATCATGAAATTATTTAAATATATCCTTCTTATATTTTTTCCCTTCAATGAAATAAAAAATATATAACTAAATTAAGCTTAATTTTCTAAACTATTATCTATTTATAACTTTTTTAATATTTATATTTATATTTATGATCTACTGGTTATATTAATTTTTAGCATAATTAATATATGTATTCATCAAATCACAAAAATTTTGGGATATTATATTTCATATCAGCTATATGATCTGGTATAATTGGTTCTTCTTTAAGGATACTAATTCGAATAGAATTAAATAGGCCAGGAACTTGAATTAATATCGACCAAATTTATAACTCAATTGTAACATCACATGCTTTTGTAATAATTTTTTTTATAGTTTTACCATTTATAATCGGAGGATTCGGAAACTGAATAATTCCCTTAATAATTGGATCCCCTGATACAGCATTTCCCCGAATAAATAATATAAGATTGTGACTAATCCCCCCTTCATTATTACTTTTAATTCTTACAACACTATTATTCCCAGGCTCGGGAACTGGATGAACAATCTACCCTCCTTTGTCATCAAATCTTTATCACCCATCTTCATCTATAGACTTAACAATTATTTCTTTGCATATTGCAGGTATCTCTTCAATTATAGGATGAATTAATTTTATTGTTACAATTCTTAAAATAAAAAATAATGCTTTAAAATTCGATCAAATATCCTTATTTGCTTGGTCAGTATTAATTACTACAATTTTGCTTCTTCTCTCACTACCTGTATTAGCCGGAGCTATTACTATGTTATTAACAGACCGAAATTTAAATACTTCCTTCTTTGATCCTACTGGGGGAGGGGACCCAATTTTATTTCAACATTTATTTTGATTTTTTGAGCATCCTGAAGTCTATATTTTAATTTTACCCGGGTTTGGATTAATCTCCCATATCATTTTCAATGAAAGAGGGAAAAAGGAAACTTTTGGGAACCTAGGGATAGTTTATGCAATACTCGGAATTGGATTTCTAGGATTTATTGTGTGAGCACATCACATATTCACAGTAGGCTTAGATGTAGACACACGAGCTTATTTCACTTCGGCAACTATAATCATTGCAATTCCCACAGGAATCAAAGTATTTAGATGACTAGCTACGTACTACGGGTCAAAACTTATTATTAATCCTTCTATTATTTGATAATTTGGCTTTATTTTTTTATTTACAATAGGAGGATTAACAGGAATTATATTATCAAACTCATCTATTGATATTATACTACATGATACATACTATGTTGTCTCTCATTTCCACTATGTACTGTCAATAGGAGCAGTATTTTCTATTATTGCTTCATTAATTCATTGATTCCCTTTATTCACAGGATTTACCCTAAATCAATTTTATCTTAAAACTCAATTTTATATAATATTTATTGGGGTAAATATAACTTTTTTCCTCCAGCATTTTTTAGGAATGATAGGAATACCTCGACGTTATTCAGATTACCCGGATTCCTACTACTGTGAAAATTTATTATCATCTATTGGCTCAATAATTTCATTCAAAAGAATAATTTTACTCTTGTTTATTATATTGGAGAGATTTATAACTAAACGTCTAGCTATATTTAAATTTAATCAATCATCACTAGAATGACCCCAAAACTTTTCCCCAAAAGACCACTCATTCTTCTCTATTCCTCTAATTATTAAAAACAAATCTTAATATGGCAGATTAGTGCATGAATTTAAGATTCATTTATAAAATTTAATATTTTTATTGAAAATGTCCCATTGAAAAATAATTAATTTCCAAGACCCCAATTCGCCATATGCCGATAATTTAAATCTTTTTCACAACTTCACAATAATTATAATAATTATAATCTCTTCATTAACTCTAATAATTATATTAGATATTTTAACTAATAAATTTATCAATCGATTTTTACTTAAAAATCATCATATTGAAATTGTATGAACTTTACTCCCAATAATAATTTTAGGAGTAATTGCACTTCCTTCTTTAAAAACCCTATATTTTATTGATGAACTATGAATACCCGTATACTTAACAATCAAATCAATTGGGCACCAATAATATTGATCCTATGAATACCCAGAATTTAATAATTTAAATTTTGACTCCTATATAGATAAAGATTTAAATAATATTTACATTTTTCGTCTCCTAGACGTAGATAATCGATTAATTATTCCATCTAATACACTAATTCGAATATTAACATCAAACGACGTAATTCACTCTTGAACTGTTCCGTCTTTAGGCTTAAAAATAGACTCAGTACCAGGGCGAATTAACCAAATAAATTTAATTACTAATCGACCTGGAGTATTTTTCGGAGAATGTTCTGAAATCTGCAGAGTTAATCACCGGTTTAATGCCAATTGTTGTGGAAAGAACTAATTATTCAAACTTTATTAATTGAATTAACAACCAAAATTAAATTTTAACCTACTCATATAATATTTAATTAAATCAAATCATTAGATGTCTGACAAAAGAATTGATTTTTTAAATCAAATTATAGTAATAAATTACTTCACTTTTTATTTTAAAACTTTAAAAATATTCATTGCTCGCGATGGAATTTTTCGTTGAGATCAAACTGACATTCTCAAGGCTACACGTATCGATGATCGATTCACAAGCGTCCATCGCTATGATTGTTGTATTTAGAAAAGCGATTAATTGAATTTCAGCGCTTTTAAATAAAAAATGCAACTACTACGCGTATTGTGTAAATTATAAGAATTAAGCAAATGTTAAATTAATGTATTTAATAAACAATTGTTACTTTCCCTGCTATAAAACTTTACGAAACACGTTTTACTTTGAATCTCGATCCAAATTAATTTCTATGAGGTACTTAATCATTTTCAATGCATAAATAGGATGCACATTGTTCGAATAATATTGGGAACATACATAAATGTTAGTAACAATGGCGGAAATGAACAAACATTCACCGAAACCGTTCGCCTTCGCAGATTTCGCAATATCTTCACGTTTATTTATCATAATAATTAACAACCGTCGTTGGACCGTAGATTAAACAATTATTAACATTGTTTTAGCATAAATAATGGCTATAAAGCCATCAATTTCTTGAAGTATTTGGTTAGATCGAGCAAATACAATCGAAGAAACCGTGCGATAAAATAAATGAGTATTTCCCTACATATCGGAATTATAGTTTGTAGGTATGCAAATATATTCTGAACCCGCAATTACAAATCCCTGTAACGTGGTAATTACATGGGTTGCCATCTATTGGAGAAAGGGTTAAACTACATTTAAGGGGTGAAAACACCCGGCGGAGAAACGCTCAAGTTTGTCGAGGAATTGTTCTAATTTCCACAAATAGATGGAGCGACAAGTACAATTTACCGACATTAGAGATAAGTATTACCATTTGTATGATATTCCCTACCGTGCGATAAAATAAATAAATACTTTTGTACAAACTTTTGTATGTTTCATCTTTCGAATAAATGTAAAATTAAACCTTCCACGGTAAATTTTATTCTTGAATTTATTAATGTTTCTAGGACGATTTATTTCAGTATAAAGAGTGCTATAGGTGGGAAATTTGTGTACATAATAATTATTGAGTATAAAATAATTTTTCTTTTACTAGAGGTTAATAAATTAAATAAGCAAGAAGAGTTAATCTTTATTATTTTAAATATAAAAATTAAAATTAAAGAAATTATTGAATATAAAGTGAAATATGTTAAAAATGTATTTTTGTTAATTATTAATAAAATAACTATAATAGATGTTTGTATAACAGATGAATATCCTATAATTATTATGATTGATTTTTTTGTTTAAATAATGATAGCGGCAATAATTACATTAACTAGGTAAATAAAATAAATTTCATTATTAAATTTTAATGAGTTCTATAATAATTATAGGGATTAATTTTATTAAAGTTATTATATAGAATAGATTAATTGAATTTAATGAATAAATTAAAGAAATGAATCGAACATTTAAAGAGTAAATCCCACTTTTTAAGATAAGTGAAAAAAAAATTATTATTATAAATAAATAATTAGATTTATTTCCGATTCTGTGTAAATTATTATATATAGTAAATAGTAAAAATAAAATTCTTCTGGAGGCTAAAGAGATTAAAGAATATATTAAATATGTGTTTAGAGTATTAGTGTCTAATTTAACTATAGATAAAATGATTTATAATAGAAATTATAAATATTATAATCATTTAATCGAAACCGAGAAACGGAGAAACGGAGAAACGGTGAAACGAAGAAAGAAACGGAGAAACGAACAAAGAAAGGGAGAAACGAACAAAGAAACGGAGAAACGAAGAAAGAAACGGAGAAACGAAGAATGAAACGGATAAAGAAATGGAGAAACGAAGATATAAACGGAGAAACGAAGAAAGAACCGGAGAAACGAACAAAGAAACGGAGATACGAACAAAGAAACGGAGAAACGAACAAAGAAACGGAGAAACGAAGAAAGAAACGGAGGAACGGAGAAATAAATGGAGAGACGAAGAAGTAAACGGAGAAACGAAGAAAGAAACGGAGAAACGAAGAAAGAAACGGAGATACGACGAAAGAAACGGAGAAACGAAGAAAGAAACGGAGAAACGAAGAAAGAAACGGGAAACGGAGAAATAAATGGAGAAACGAAGAAATAAACGGAGAAACGAAGAATGAAACGGAGAAAGAAATGGAGAAACGAAGATATAAACGGAGAAACGAAGAAAGAACCGGAGAAACGAACAAAGAAACGGAGAAACGAAGAAAGAAACGGAGGAACGGAGATATAAATGGAGAAACGAAGAAATAAACGGAGAAACGAAGAAAGAAACGGAGAAACGAAGAAAGAAACGGAGGAACGGAGATATAAATGGAGAAACGAAGAAATAAACGGAGAAACGAAGAAAGAAACGGAGAAACGAAGGAATAAACCGAGAAACGGAGAAACGAAGAAAGAAACGGAGAAACGAACAAAGACACGGAGAAACGAACAAAGAAAGGGAGAAACGAAGAAAGAAACGGAGAAACGGAGAAATAAATGGAGAAACGAAGAAATAAACGGAGAAACGAAGAACGAAACGGAGAAAAGAAGAAAGACACGGAGAAACGAAGAAAGAAACGGAGAAACAAAGGAAGAAACGGAGAAATAAATGGAGAAACGAAGAAATAAACCGAAAAACGGAAAAAGAAACGGACAAACGAAGAAAGAAACGGAGAAACGAAGAAAGAAACGGAGAAACGGAGAAACGAAGAATGAAACGGAGAAACGAAGAAAGAAACGGAGAAATAAATGGAGAAACAAAGATATAAACGGAGAAACGAAGAAAGAAACGGAGAAACGAAGAAAGAGACGGAGAAACGATGAAAGAAACGGAGAAACGAAGGAAGAAACGGAGAAACGAAGAAAGAAACGGAGAATCGGAGAAATAAATGGAGAAACGAAGAAAGAAACGGAGGAACGGAGATATAAATGGAGAAACGAAGAAATAAACGGAGAAACGAAGAAAGAAACGGAGAAACGAAGAGAGAAACGGAGAATCGGAGAAATAAATGGAGATACGAAGGAATAAACCGAGAAACGGAGAAATAAATGGAGAAACGAAGGAATAAACCGAGAAACGGAGAAACGAACAAAGAAACGGAGAAACGAAGAAAGACACGGAGAAACGAACAAAGAAAGGGAGAAACGAAGAAAGAAACGGAGAAACGGAGAAATAAATGGAGAAACGAAGAAATAAACGGAGAAACGAAGAACGAAACGGAGAAAGAAGAAAGACACGGAGAAACGAAGAAAGAAACGGAGAAACAAAGGAAGAAACGGAGAAATAAATGGAGAAACGAAGAAATAAACCGAAAAACGGAAAAAGAAACGGAGAAACGAACAAAGAAACGGAGAAACGAAGAAAGAAACGGAGAAACGGAGAAATGAACGGAGAAACGAAGAAATAAACGGAGAAACGAAGAAAGAAACGAAGAAACGAAGAAAGAAACGGAGAAACGAAGAAAGAAACGGAGAAACGGAAAAATAAATGGTGAAACGAAGAAATAAACGGAGAAACGAAGAACGAAACGGAGAAACGAAGAAAGACACGGAGAAATAAATGCAGAAACGAAGAAATAAACCGACAAACGGAAAGAGAAACGGAGAAACGAACAAAGAAACGGAGAAATGAAGAAAGAAACGGAGAAACGAAGAAAGAAACGGAGAAATGAAGAAAGAAACGGAGAAACGAAGAAAGAAACGCAGAAACGAAGAAATAGACGGAGAAACGAACAAAGAAACGGAGAAACGAACAAAGAAACGGAGAAATAAATGGAGAAACGAAGAAATAAACGGAGAAACGAACAAGGAAACGGAGATTCGAAGAAAGAAACGGAGAAACGAAGAAAGAAACGGAGAAACGAAGGAAGAAACGGAGAAACGAAGAAAGAAACGGAGAAATGAAGAAAGAAACGGAGAAACGAAGAAAGAAACGCAGAAACGAAGAAATAGACGGAGAAACGAACAAAGAAACGGAGAAACGAACAAAGAAACGGAGAAATAAATGGAGAAACGAAGAAATAAACGGAGAAACGAACAAGGAAACGGAGATTCGAAGAAAGAAACGGAGAAACGAAGAAAGAAACGGAGAAACGAAGGAAGAAACGGAGAAACGAACAAAGAAACGGAGAAACGAAGAAACAAACGGAGAAACGAAGAAAGAAACGGAGAATCCAAGAAACAAACGGAGAAACGAAGAAAGAAACGGAGAAACGAAGAAAGAAACGGAGAAATGATGAAAGAAACGGAGAAGCGAAGAAAGAAACGGAGAAACGAAGAAAGAGACGGAGAAACGATGAAAGAAACGGAGAAACGAAGAAAGAAACGGAGAAACAATGAAAGAATCGGAGAAACGAAGAAAGAAACGGAGAAACGACGAAAGAAACGGAGAATCGGAGAAATAAATGGAGAAACGAAGAAATAAACCGAGAAACGGGGAAAGAAACGGAGAAACGAACATAGAAACGGAGAAACGGAGAAACGATCAAAGAAACGGAGAAACGGACAAAGAATCGGAGAAACGAAGAAAGAAGCGGAGAAACGCTGAAATAAACGGAGAAACGAAGAAAGAAACGGAGAAACGAAGAAAGAAACGGAGAAACGAAGAAAGAAACGGAGGAACGAAGAAAGAAACGGAGAAACGAAGAGAGAAACGGAGAAACGAACAAGGAAACGGAGATTAGAAGAAAGAAACGGAGAAACGAAGAAAGAAACGGAGAAACGGAGAAATAAATGGAGAAACGAAGAAATAGACGGAGAAACGAACAAAGAAACGGAGAAACGAAGAATGAAACGGAGAAACGAAGAAAGAAACGGAGAATCGGAGAAATAAATGGAGAAACGAAGAAATAAACCGAGAAACGGGGAAAGAAACGGAGAAACGAACAAAGAAACGGAGAAACGAAGAAAGAAACGGAGAAACGAAGAAAGAAACGGAGAATCGGAGAAACAAACGGAGAAACGAAGAAAGAAACGGAGAATCCAAGAAACAAACGGAGAAACGAAGAAAGAAACGGAGAAACGAAGAAAGAAACGGAGAAATGATGAAAGAAACGGAGAAGCGAAGAAAGAGACGGAGAAACGATGAAAGAAACGGAGAAACGAAGAAAGAAACGGAGAAACGAAGAAAGAAACGGAGAATCGGAGAAATAAATGGAGAAACGGGGAAATAAATGGAGAAACGAAGAAATAAACCGAGAAACGGAGAAAGAAACGGATAAACGAACAAAGAAACGGAGAAACGAGCAAAGAAACGGAGAAGCGAACAAAGAAACGGAGAAATAAATGGAGAAACGAAGAAATAAACGGAGAAACGAAGAAAGAAACCGAGAATCGGAGAAATAAAAGGAGAAACGAAGAAATAAACGGAGAATCGAACAAAGAAACGGAGAAACGAACAAAGAAACGGAGAAACGAAGATAGAAACGGAGAAACGAAGAAAGAAACGGAGAAACGAACAAAGAAACGGAGAAACGAAGAAAGAAACGGAGAAACGAAGAAAGAAACCCAGAAACGAAGAAATAAACGGAGAAACGAAGAAAGAAACCGAGAATCGAAGAAAGAAACGGGGTATCGAAGAACGAAACGAAGAAACGAAGAAAGAAACGGAGAAATAAATGGAGAAACGAAGATATAAACGGAGAAACGAAGAAAGAAACGGAGAATCGGAGAAATAAAAGGAGAAACGAAGAAATAAACCGAGAAACGGAGAAAGAAACGGTGAAACGAACAAAGAATCGGAGAAACGAAGAAAGAATGGGAGAAACGAAGAAAGAAACGGAGAAACGGAGAAAGAAACGGAGAAACGAAGAAAGAAACGGAGAAACGAAGAAAGAAACGGAGAAATAAATGGAGAAACGAAGAAATAAACGGAGAAACGAACAAGGAAACGGAGAAACGAAGAAAGAAACGGAGAAACGAAGAAAGAAACGGCGAAACGAACAAAGAAACGGAGAAACAAAGAAAGAAACGGAGAAACGAAGAAAGAAACGCAGAAACGAAGAAAGAAGCGGACGAACGGAGAAATAAATGGAGAAACGAAGAAGTAAACGGAGAAACGAAGATAGAAACGGAGAAACGAAGAAAGAAACGGAGAAACGAAGAAAGAAACGGAGAATCGAAGAAAGAAACGGAGTAACGAAGAAAAAAACGAAGAAACGAAGAAAGAAACGAAGAAACGAAGAAAGAAACGGAGAAATAAATGGAGAAACGAAGAAATAAACCGAGATACGGAAAATGAAACGGCGAAGCGAACAAAGAAACGGAGAAACGAAGAAAGAAACGGAGAAACGAACAACGAAACGGAGAAACGAAGAAAGAAACGGAGAAACGAAGAAAGAAACGGAGAAACGAAGAAAGGAACGGAGAGACGAACAAAGAAACGGAGAAACGAAGAAAGAAACGCAGAAACGAAGAAAGAAACGGAGAATCGAACAGAGAAACGGAGAAACGAAGAAAGAAACGGAGAAACGAAGAAAGAAACGGAGAAATGAAAAAAGAAACGAAGAAACGAAGAAAGAAACGCAGAAACGAAGAAAGAAACGGAGAAACGAAGAAAGAAACGGAGATATGAACAAAGAAACGGAGAAACGAACAAAGAAACGGAGAAACAAAGAAAGAAACGGAGAAACGAAGAAAGAAACGCAGAAACGAAGAAAGAAGCGGAGGAACGGAGAAATAAATGGAGAAACGAAGAAGTAAACGGAGAAACGAAGATAGAAACGGAGAAACGAAGAAAGAAACGCAGAAACGAAGAAAGAAGCGGAGGAACGGAGAAATAAATGGAGAAACGAAGAAGTAAACGGAGAAACGAAGATAGAAACGGAGAAACGAAGAAAGAAAAGGAGAAACGAAGAAAGAAACGGAGAATCGAAGAAAGAAACGGAGTAACGAAGAAAAAAACGAAGAAACGAAGAAAGTAACGGAGAAATAAATGGAGAAACGAAGAAATAAACCGAGATACGGAAAATGAAACGGCGAAGCGAACAAAGAAACGGAGAAACGAAGAAAGAAACGGAGAAACGAACAACGAAACGGAGGAACGAAGAAAGAAACGGAGAAACGAAGAAAGAAACGGAGAAACGAAGAAAGGAACGGAGAAACGAACAAAGAAACGGAGAAACGAAGAAAGAAACGCAGAAACGAAGAAAGAAACGGAGAATCGAACAGAGAAACGGAGAAACGAAGAAAGAAACGGAGAAACGAAGAAAGAAACGGAGAAATGAAAAAAGAAACGAAGAAACGAAGAAAGAAACGCAGAAACGAAGAAAGAAACGGAGAAACGAACAAAGAAACGGGGAAACGAAAAAAGAAACGGAGAAACGGAGAAAGAGACGGAGAATCGGAGAAATAAATGGAGAAACGGAGAAATAAACGGAGAAACGAACAAGGAAACGGAAATTCGAAGAAAGAAACGGAGAAACGGAGGAAGAAACGGAGAAACGAAGAAAGAAACGGAGAAACGAAGAAAGAAACGGAGAAACGAAGAAAGAAACGGAGAAACGAAGAAAGAAACGGAGAAATAAATGGAGAAACGAAGAAATAAACGGAGAAACGAAGAAAGAAACGGAGAATCGGAGAAATAAAAGGAGAAACGAAGAAATAAACCGAGAAACGGAGAAAGAAACGGTGAAACGAACAAAGAATCGGAGAAACGAAGAAAGAATGGGAGAAACGAAGAAAGAAACGGAGAAACGAAGAAAGAAACGGAGAAACGAAGAAAGAAACGGAGAAACGAAGAAAGAAACGGAGAAATAAATGGAGAAACGAAGAAATAAACGGAGAAACGAACAAGGAAACGGAGAAACGAAGAAAGAAACGGAGAAACGAAGAACAAAACGGAGAAACGAAGAAAGAAACGGAGAAACGAAGAAAGAAACGGAGATATGAACAAAGAAACGGAGAAACGAACAAAGAAACGGAGAAACGAACAAAGAAACGGAGAAACGAAGAAAGAAACGGCGAAACGAACAAAGAAACGGAGAAACGAAGAAAGAAACGGAGAAACGAAGAAAGAAACGCAGAAACGAAGAAAGAAGCGGAGGAACGGAGAAATAAATGGAGAAACGAAGAAGTAAACGGAGAAACGAAGAAAGAAACGCAGAAACGAAGAAAGAAGCGGAGGAACGGAGAAATAAATGGAGAAACGAAGAAGTAAACGGAGAAACGAAGATAGAAACGGAGAAACGAAGAAAGAAACGCAGAAACGAAGAAAGAAGCGGAGGAACGAAGAAAGAAACGGAGATACGAAGAAAGAAACGGAGAAACGAAGAAAGAAACCGAGAATCGAAGAAAGAAACGGAGTATCGAAGAACGAAACGAAGAAACGAAGAAAGAAACGGAGAAATAAATGGAGAAACGAAGAAATAAACGGAGAAACGAAGAAAGAAACCGAGAATCGGAGAAATAAAAGGAGAAACGAAGAAATAAACGGAGAATCGAACAAAGAAACGGAGAAACGAACAAAGAAACGGAGAAACGAAGATAGAAACGGAGAAACGAAGAAAGAAACGGAGAAACGAACAAAGAAACGGAGAAACGAAGAAAGAAACGGAGAAACGAAGAAAGAAACCCAGAAACGAAGAAATAAACGTAGAAACGAAGAAAGAAACCGAGAATCGAAGAAAGAAACGGGGTATCGAAGAACGAAACGAAGAAACGAAGAAAGAAACGGAGAAATAAATGGAGAAACGAAGAAATAAACGGAGAAACGAAGAAAGAAACGGAGAATCGGAGAAATAATAGGAGAAACGAAGAAATAAACCGAGAAACGGAGAAAGAAACGGTGAAACGAACAAAGAATCGGAGAAACGAAGAAAGAATGGGAGAAACGAAGAAAGAAACGGAGAAACGGAGAAAGAAACGGAGAAACGAAGAAAGAAACGGAGAAACGAAGAAAGAAACGGAGAAATAAATGGAGAAACGAAGAAATAAACGGAGAAACGAACAAGGAAACGGAGAAACGAAGAAAGAAACGGAGAAACGAAGAAAGAAACGGCGAAACGAACAAAGAAACGGAGAAACAAAGAAAGAAACGGAGAAACGAAGAAAGAAACGCAGAAACGAAGAAAGAAGCGGAGGAACGGAGAAATAAATGGAGAAACGAAGAAGTAAACGGAGAAACGAAGATAGAAACGGAGAAACGAAGAAAGAAACGGAGAAACGAAGAAAGAAACGGAGAATCGAAGAAAGAAACGGAGTAACGAAGAAAAAAACGAAGAAACGAAGAAAGAAACGAAGAAACGAAGAAAGAAACGGAGAAATAAATGGAGAAACGAAGAAATAAACCGAGATACGGAAAATGAAACGGCGAAGCGAACAAAGAAACGGAGAAACGAAGAAAGAAACGGAGAAACGAACAACGAAACGGAGAAACGAAGAAAGAAACGGAGAAACGAAGAAAGAAACGGAGAAACGAAGAAAGGAACGGAGAGACGAACAAAGAAACGGAGAAACGAAGAAAGAAACGCAGAAACGAAGAAAGAAACGGAGAATCGAACAGAGAAACGGAGAAACGAAGAAAGAAACGGAGAAACGAAGAAAGAAACGGAGAAATGAAAAAAGAAACGAAGAAACGAAGAAAGAAACGCAGAAACGAAGAAAGAAACGGAGAAACGAAGAAAGAAACGGAGATATGAACAAAGAAACGGAGAAACGAACAAAGAAACGGAGAAACAAAGAAAGAAACGGAGAAACGAAGAAAGAAACGCAGAAACGAAGAAAGAAGCGGAGGAACGGAGAAATAAATGGAGAAACGAAGAAGTAAACGGAGAAACGAAGATAGAAACGGAGAAACGAAGAAAGAAACGCAGAAACGAAGAAAGAAGCGGAGGAACGGAGAAATAAATGGAGAAACGAAGAAGTAAACGGAGAAACGAAGATAGAAACGGAGAAACGAAGAAAGAAAAGGAGAAACGAAGAAAGAAACGGAGAATCGAAGAAAGAAACGGAGTAACGAAGAAAAAAACGAAGAAACGAAGAAAGTAACGGAGAAATAAATGGAGAAACGAAGAAATAAACCGAGATACGGAAAATGAAACGGCGAAGCGAACAAAGAAACGGAGAAACGAAGAAAGAAACGGAGAAACGAACAACGAAACGGAGGAACGAAGAAAGAAACGGAGAAACGAAGAAAGAAACGGAGAAACGAAGAAAGGAACGGAGAAACGAACAAAGAAACGGAGAAACGAAGAAAGAAACGCAGAAACGAAGAAAGAAACGGAGAATCGAACAGAGAAACGGAGAAACGAAGAAAGAAACGGAGAAACGAAGAAAGAAACGGAGAAATGAAAAAAGAAACGAAGAAACGAAGAAAGAAACGCAGAAACGAAGAAAGAAACGGAGAAACGAACAAAGAAACGGGGAAACGAAAAAAGAAACGGAGAAACGGAGAAAGAAACGGAGAATCGGAGAAATAAATGGAGAAACGGAGAAATAAACGGAGAAACGAACAAGGAAACGGAAATTCGAAGAAAGAAACGGAGAAACGGAGGAAGAAACGGAGAAACGAAGAAAGAAACGGAGAAACGAAGAAAGAAACGGAGAAACGAAGAAAGAAACGGAGAAACGAAGAAAGAAACGGAGAAATAAATGGAGAAACGAAGAAATAAACGGAGAAACGAAGAAAGAAACGGAGAATCGGAGAAATAAAAGGAGAAACGAAGAAATAAACCGAGAAACGGAGAAAGAAACGGTGAAACGAACAAAGAATCGGAGAAACGAAGAAAGAATGGGAGAAACGAAGAAAGAAACGGAGAAACGAAGAAAGAAACGGAGAAACGAAGAAAGAAACGGAGAAACGAAGAAAGAAACGGAGAAACGAAGAAAGAAACGGAGAAATAAATGGAGAAACGAAGAAATAAACGGAGAAACGAACAAGGAAACGGAGAAACGAAGAACAAAACGGAGAAACGAAGAAAGAAACGGAGAAACGAAGAAAGAAACGGAGATATGAACAAAGAAACGGAGAAACGAACAAAGAAACGGAGAAACGAACAAAGAAACGGAGAAACGAAGAAAGAAACGGCGAAACGAACAAAGAAACGGAGAAACGAAGAAAGAAACGGAGAAACGAAGAAAGAAACGCAGAAACGAAGAAAGAAGCGGAGGAACGGAGAAATAAATGGAGAAACGAAGAAGTAAACGGAGAAACGAAGAAAGAAACGCAGAAACGAAGAAAGAAGCGGAGGAACGGAGAAATAAATGGAGAAACGAAGAAGTAAACGGAGAAACGAAGATAGAAACGGAGAAACGAAGAAAGAAACGCAGAAACGAAGAAAGAAGCGGAGGAACGAAGAAAGAAACGGAGATACGAAGAAAGAAACGGAGAAACGAAGAAAGAAACCGAGAATCGAAGAAAGAAACGGAGTATCGAAGAACGAAACGAAGAAACGAAGAAAGAAACGGAGAAATAAATGGAGAAACGAAGAAATAAACGGAGAAACGAAGAAAGAAACCGAGAATCGGAGAAATAAAAGGAGAAACGAAGAAATAAACGGAGAATCGAACAAAGAAACGGAGAAACGAACAAAGAAACGGAGAAACGAAGATAGAAACGGAGAAACGAAGAAAGAAACGGAGAAACGAACAAAGAAACGGAGAAACGAAGAAGGAAACGGAGAAACGAAGAAAGAAACCCAGAAACGAAGAAATAAACGGAGAAACGAAGAAAGAAACCGAGAATCGAAGAAAGAAACGGGGTATCGAAGAACGAAACGAAGAAACGAAGAAAGAAACGGAGAAATAAATGGAGAAACGAAGAAATAAACGGAGAAACGAAGAAAGAAACGGAGAATCGGAGAAATAAAAGGAGAAACGAAGAAATAAACCGAGAAACGGAGAAAGAAACGGTGAAACGAACAAAGAATCGGAGAAACGAAGAAAGAATGGGAGAAACGAAGAAAGAAACGGAGAAACGGAGAAAGAAACGGAGAAACGAAGAAAGAAACGGAGAAACGAAGAAAGAAACGGAGAAATAAATGGAGAAACGAAGAAATAAACGGAGAAACGAACAAGGAAACGGAGAAACGAAGAAAGAATCGGAGAAACGAAGAAAGAAACGGCGAAACGAACAAAGAAACGGAGAAACAAAGAAAGAAACGGAGAAACGAAGAAAGAAACGCAGAAACGAAGAAAGAAGCGGAGGAACGGAGAAATAAATGGAGAAACGAAGAAGTAAACGGAGAAACGAAGATAGAAACGGAGAAACGAAGAAAGAAACGGAGAAACGAAGAAAGAAACGGAGAATCGAAGAAAGAAACGGAGTAACGAAGAAAAAAACGAAGAAACGAAGAAAGAAACGAAGAAACGAAGAAAGAAACGGAGAAATAAATGGAGAAACGAAGAAATAAACCGAGATACGGAAAATGAAACGGCGAAGCGAACAAAGAAACGGAGAAACGAAGAAAGAAACGGAGAAACGAACAACGAAACGGAGAAACGAAGAAAGAAACGGAGAAACGAAGAAAGAAACGGAGAAACGAAGAAAGGAACGGAGAGACGAACAAAGAAACGGAGAAACGAAGAAAGAAACGCAGAAACGAAGAAAGAAACGGAGAATCGAACAGAGAAACGGAGAAACGAAGAAAGAAACGGAGAAACGAAGAAAGAAACGGAGAAATGAAAAAAGAAACGAAGAAACGAAGAAAGAAACGCAGAAACGAAGAAAGAAACGGAGAAACGAAGAAAGAAACGGAGATATGAACAAAGAAACGGAGAAACGAACAAAGAAACGGAGAAACAAAGAAAGAAACGGAGAAACGAAGAAAGAAACGCAGAAACGAAGAAAGAAGCGGAGGAACGGAGAAATAAATGGAGAAACGAAGAAGTAAACGGAGAAACGAAGATAGAAACGGAGAAACGAAGAAAGAAACGCAGAAACGAAGAAAGAAGCGGAGGAACGGAGAAATAAATGGAGAAACGAAGAAGTAAACGGAGAAACGAAGATAGAAACGGAGAAACGTAGAAAGAAAAGGAGAAACGAAGAAAGAAACGGAGAATCGAAGAAAGAAACGGAGTAACGAAGAAAAAAACGAAGAAACGAAGAAAGTAACGGAGAAATAAATGGAGAAACGAAGAAATAAACCGAGATACGGAAAATGAAACGGCGAAGCGAACAAAGAAACGGAGAAACGAAGAAAGAAACGGAGAAACGAACAACGAAACGGAGGAACGAAGAAAGAAACGGAGAAACGAAGAAAGAAACGGAGAAACGAAGAAAGGAACGGAGAAACGAACAAAGAAACGGAGAAACGAAGAAAGAAACGCAGAAACGAAGAAAGAAACGGAGAATCGAACAGAGAAACGGAGAAACGAAGAAAGAAACGGAGAAACGAAGAAAGAAACGGAGAAATGAAAAAAGAAACGAAGAAACGAAGAAAGAAACGCAGAAACGAAGAAAGAAACGGAGAAACGAACAAAGAAACGGGGAAACGAAAAAAGAAACGGAGAAACGGAGAAAGAAACGGAGAATCGGAGAAATAAATGGAGAATCGGAGAAATAAACGGAGAAACGAACAAGGAAACGGAAATTCGAAGAAAGAAACGGAGAAACGGAGGAAGAAACGGAGAAACGAAGAAAGAAACGGAGAAACCAAGAAAGAAACGGAGAAACGAAGAAAGAAACGGAGAAACGAAGAAAGAAACGGAGAAATAAATGGAGAAACGAAGAAATAAACCGAGAAACGGAGAAAGAAACGGATAAACGAACAAAGAAACGGAGAAACGAGCAAAGAAACGGAGAAGCGAACAAAGAAACGGAGAAACGAAGAAAGAAACGGAGAAACGACGAAAGAAACGGAGAATCGGAGAAATAAATGGAGAAACGAAGAAATAAACCGAGAAACGGGGAAAGAAACGGAGAAACGAACAAAGAAACGGAGAAACGAAGAAAGAAACGGAGAAAGGATCAAAGAAACGGAGAAACGGACAAAGAATCGGAGAAACGAGGAAAGAAGCGGAGAAACGCTGAAATAAACGGAGAAACGGAGAAAGAAATGGAGAAACGAAGAAATAAACGGAGAAACGAAGAAAGAAACGGAGAAACGAAGGAAGAAACGGAGAAAAGAAGAAAGAGACGGAGAAACGAAGAAAGAAACGGAGATACGAAGAAAGAAACGGAGAAACGAAGAAAGAAACCGAGAATCGAAGAAAGAAACGGAGTATCGAAGAACGAAACGAAGAAACGAAGAAAGAAACGGAGAAATAAATGGAGAAACGAAGAAATAAACGGAGAAACGAAGAAAGAAACCGAGAATCGGAGAAATAAAAGGAGAAACGAAGAAATAAACGGAGAATCGAACAAAGAAACGGAGAAACGAACAAAGAAACGGAGAAACGAAGATAGAAACGGAGAAACGAAGAAAGAAACGGAGAAACGAACAAAGAAACGGAGAAACGAAGAAAGAAACGGAGAAACGAAGAAAGAAACCCAGAAACGAAGAAATAAACGGAGAAACGAAGAAAGAAACCGAGAATCGAAGAAAGAAACGGGGTATCGAAGAACGAAACGAAGAAACGAAGAAAGAAACGGAGAAATAAATGGAGAAACGAAGAAATAAACGGAGAAACGAAGAAAGAAACGGAGAATCGGAGAAATAAAAGGAGAAACGAAGAAATAAACCGAGAAACGGAGAAAGAAACGGTGAAACGAACAAAGAATCGGAGAAACGAAGAAAGAATGGGAGAAACGAAGAAAGAAACGGAGAAACGGAGAAAGAAACGGAGAAACGAAGAAAGAAACGGAGAAACGAAGAAAGAAACGGAGAAATAAATGGAGAAACGAAGAAATAAACGGAGAAACGAACAAGGAAACGGAGAAACGAAGAAAGAAACGGAGAAACGAAGAAAGAAACGGCGAAACGAACAAAGAAACGGAGAAACAAAGAAAGAAACGGAGAAACGAAGAAAGAAACGCAGAAACGAAGAAAGAAGCGGAGGAACGGAGAAGTAAATGGAGAAACGAAGAAGTAAACGGAGAAACGAAGATAGAAACGGAGAAACGAAGAAAGAAACGGAGAAACGAAGAAAGAAACGGAGAATCGAAGAAAGAAACGGAGTAACGAAGAAAAAAACGAAGAAACGAAGAAAGAAACGAAGAAACGAAGAAAGAAACGGAGAAATAAATGGAGAAACGAAGAAATAAACCGAGATACGGAAAATGAAACGGCGAAGCGAACAAAGAAACGGAGAAACGAAGAAAGAAACGGAGAAACGAACAACGAAACGGAGAAACGAAGAAAGAAACGGAGAAACGAAGAAAGAAACGGAGAAACGAAGAAAGGAACGGAGAGACGAACAAAGAAACGGAGAAACGAAGAAAGAAACGCAGAAACGAAGAAAGAAACGGAGAATCGAACAGAGAAACGGAGAAACGAAGAAAGAAACGGAGAAACGAAGAAAGAAACGGAGAAATGAAAAAAGAAACGAAGAAAGAAACGCAGAAACGAAGAAAGAAACGGAGAAACGAAGAAAGAAACGGAGATATGAACAAAGAAACGGAGAAACGAACAAAGAAACGGAGAAACAAAGAAAGAAACGGAGAAACGAAGAAAGAAACGCAGAAACGAAGAAAGAAGCGGAGGAACGGAGAAATAAATGGAGAAACGAAGAAGTAAACGGAGAAACGAAGTTAGAAACGGAGAAACGAAGAAAGAAACGCAGAAACGAAGAAAGAAGCGGAGGAACGGAGAAATAAATGGAGAAACGAAGAAGTAAACGGAGAAACGAAGATAGAAACGGAGAAACGAAGAAAGAAAAGGAGAAACGAAGAAAGAAACGGAGAATCGAAGAAAGAAACGGAGTAACGAAGAAAAAAACGAAGAAACGAAGAAAGTAACGGAGAAATAAATGGAGAAACGAAGAAATAAACCGAGATACGGAAAATGAAACGGCGAAGCGAACAAAGAAACGGAGAAACGAAGAAAGAAACGGATAAACGAACAACGAAACGGAGGAACGAAGAAAGAAACGGAGAAACGAAGAAAGAAACGGAGAAACGAAGAAAGGAACGGAGAAACGAACAAAGAAACGGAGAAACGAAGAAAGAAACGCAGAAACGAAGAAAGAAACGGAGAATCGAACAGAGAAACGGAGAAACGAAGAAAGAAACGGAGAAACGAAGAAAGAAACGGAGAAATGAAAAAAGAAACGAAGAAACGAAGAAAGAAACGCAGAAACGAAGAAAGAAACGGAGAAACGAACAATGAAACGGGGAAACGAAAAAAGAAACGGAGAAACGGAGAAAGAAACGGAGAATCGGAGAAATAAATGGAGAAACGGAGAAATAAACGGAGAAACGAACAAGGAAACGGAAATTCGAAGAAAGAAACGGAGAAACGGAGGAAGAAACGGAGAAACGAAGAAAGAAACGGAGAAACGAAGAAAGAAACGGAGAAACGAAGAAAGAAACGGAGAAACGAAGAAAGAAACGGAGAAATAAATGGAGAAACGAAGAAATAAACGGAGAAACGAAGAAAGAAACGGAGAATCGGAGAAATAAAAGGAGAAACGAAGAAATAAACCGAGAAACGGAGAAAGAAACGGTGAAACGAACAAAGAATCGGAGAAACGAAGAAAGAATGGGAGAAACGAAGAAAGAAACGGAGAAACGAAGAAAGAAACGGAGAAACGAAGAAAGAAACGGAGAAACGAAGAAAGAAACGGAGAAACGAAGAAAGAAACGGAGAAACGAAGAAAGAAACGGAGAAATAAATGGAGAAACGAAGAAATAAACGGAGAAACGAACAAGGAAACGGAGAAACGAAGAAAGAAACGGAGAAACGAAGAACAAAACGGAGAAACGAAGAAAGAAACGGAGAAACGAAGAAAGAAACGCAGAAACGAAGAAAGAAGCGGAGGAACGGAGAAATAAATGGAGAAACGAAGAAGTAAACGGAGAAACGAAGATAGAAACGGAGAAACGAAGAAAGAAACGCAGAAACGAAGAAAGAAGCGGAGGAACGGAGAAATAAATGGAGAAACGAAGAAGTAAACGGAGAAACGAAGATAGAAACGGAGAAACGAAGAAAGAAACGGAGAAACGAAGAAAGAAACGGAGAATCGAAGAAAGAAACGGAGAAACGAAGAAAGAAACGCAGAAACGCAGAAAGAAGCGGAGGAACGGAGAAATAAATGGAGAAACGAAGAAGTAAACGGAGAAACGAAGATAGAAACGGAGAAACGAAGAAAGAAACGGAGAAACGAAGAAAGAAACGGAGAATCGAAGAAGGAAACGGAGAAACGAAGAAAGAAACGGAGAAACGAAGAAAGAAACGCAGAAACGAAGAAAGAAGCGGAGGAACGGAGAAATAAATGGAGAAACGAAGAAGTAAACGGAGAAACGAAGATAGAAACGGAGAAACGAAGAAAGAAACGGAGAAATAAATGGAGAAACGAAGAAACAAACGGAGAAACGAACAAGGAAACGGAGAAACGAAGAAAGAAACGGAGAAACGAAGAACGAAACGGAGAAACAAAGAAAGAAACGGAGAAACGAAGAAAGAAACGGAGAAACGAACAAAGAAACGGACAAACGAAGAAAGAAACGGAGAAACGAAGAAAGAATCGCAGAAACGAAAAAATAAACGGAGAAACGAAGAAAGTAACCGAGAATCGAAGAAAGAAACGGAGTATCGAAGAAAGAAACGAAGAAACGAAGAAAGAAACGGAGAAACGAAGAAAGAAACGGAGAAACGAAGAAAGAAACGGAGATACGAACAAAGAAACGGAGAAACGAACAAAGAAACGGAGAAACGAAGAAAGAAACGGAGGAACGGAGAAAGAAACCGAGAAACGAACAAAGAAACGGAGAAACGAAGAAAGAAACGGAGAAACGGAGAAACGAAGAAAGAAACGGAGAAACGAAGAAAGAAACGGAGAATCGAAGAAAGAAACGGGGAAACGAAGAAAGAAGCGGAGAAACGAACAAAGAAACGGAGAAACGAAGAAAGAAACGCAGAAACGAAGAAAGAAACGGAGAAACGAACAAAGAAACGGAGAAACGAACAAAGAAACGGAGAAACGAATCAAGAAACGCAGAAACGAAGAAAGAAACGGAGAAACGAAGAAAGAAACGGAGAAACGAAGAAAGAAACGGAGAAATAAATGGAGAAACGAAGAAATAAACGGAGAAACGAACAAGGAAACGGAGAAACGAAGAAAGAAACGGAGAAACGAAGAACGAAACGGAGAAACAAAGAAAGAAACGGAGAAACGAAGAAAGAAACGGAGATACGAACATAGAAACGGAGAAACGAACAAAGAAACGGAGAAACGAAGAAAGAAACGGAGGAACGGAGAAATAAATGGTGAGACGAAGAAGTAAACGGAGAAACGAAGAAAGAAACGGAGAAACGAAGAAAGAAACGGAGAAACGAAGAAAGAAACGGAGAAACGAACAAAGAAACGGAGAAACGAAGAAAGAAACGGAGAAACGAAGAAAGAAACGCAGAAACGAAGAAAGAAGCGGAGGAACGGAGAAATAAATGAAGAAACGAAGAAGTAAACGGAGAAACGAAGATAGAAACGGAGAAACGAAGAAAGAAACGGAGAAACGAAGAAAGAAACGGAGAATCGAAGAAAGAAACGGAGAAACGAAGAAAGAAACGGAGAAACGAAGAAAGAAACGCAGAAACGAAGAAAGAAGCGGAGGAACGGAGAAATAAATGGAGAAACGAAGAAGTAAACGGAGAAACGAAGATAGAAACGGAGAAACGAAGAAAGAAACGGAGAAACGAAGAAAGAAACGGAGAATCGAAGAAAGAAACGGAGTAACGAAGAAAGAAACGAAGAAACGAAGAAAGAAACGGAAAAATAAATGGAGAAACGAAGAAATAAACCGAGAAACGGAAAATGAAACGGCGAAGCGAACAAAGAAACGGAGAAACGAAGAAAGAAACGGAGAAACGAACAACGAAACGAAGAAACGAAGAAAGAAACGGAGAAACGAAGAAAGAAACGGAGAAACGAAGAAAGGAACGGAGAAACGAACAAAGAAACGGAGAAACGAAGAAAGAAACGCAGAAACGAAGAAAGAAACGGAGAAACGAACAAAGAAACGGAGAAACGAAGAAAGAAACGGAGAAACGAAGAAAGAAACGGAGAAACGAAGAAAGAAACGGAGAAACGAAGAAAGAAACGGAGAAATGAACAAAGAAACGGAGAATCGAACAAAGAAACGAAGAAAGAAACGGAGAAACGAACAACGAAACGGAGAAACGAAGAAAGAAACGGAGAAATAAATGGAGAAACGAAGAAATAAACGGAGAAACGAAGAACGAAACGGAGAAAAGAAGAAAGACACGGAGAAACGAAGAAAGAAACGGAGAAACAAAGGAAGAAACGGAGAAATAAATGGAGAAACGAAGAAATAAACCGAAAAACGGAAAAAGAAACGGAGAAACGAACAAAGAAACGGAGAAACGAAGAAAGAAACGGAGAAACGGAGAAATAAATGGAGAAACGAAGAAATAAACGGAGAAACGAACAAGGAAACGGAGAAACGAAGAAATAAACGGAGAAACGAAGAAAGTAACCGAGAATCGAAGAAAGAAACGGAGTATCGAAGAAAGAAACGGAGATATGAACAAAGAAACGGAGAAACGAAGAAAGATACGGAGAAACGAAGAAAGAAACGGAGAATCGAAGAAAGAAACGGGGAAACGAAGAAAGAAGCGGAGAAACGAACAAAGAAACGGAGAATCGAAGAAAGAAACGGAGAAACGAAGAAAGAAACGCAGAAACGAAGAAAGAAGCGGAGGAACGGAGAAATAAATGGAGAAACGAAGAAGTAAACGGAGAAACGAAGAAAGAAACGGGGAAACGAAGAAAGAAAAGGAGAAACGAACAAAGAAACGGAGAAACGAAGAAAGAAACGGAGTAACGAAGAAAGAAACGAAGAAACGAAGAGAGAAACGGAGAAATAAATAGAGAAACGAAGAAATAAACCGAGAAACGGAAAATGAAACGGCGAAGTGAACAAAGAAACGGAGAAACGAAGAAAGAAACGGAGAAAAGAACAACGAAACGGAGAAACGAAGAAAGAAACGGAGAAACGAAGAAAGAAACGGAGAAACGAAGAAAGGAACGGAGAAACGAACAAAGAAACGGAGAAACGAAGAAAGAAACGCAGAAACGAAGAAAGAAACGGAGAAACGAACAAAGAAACGGAGAAACGAACAAAGAAACGGAGAAACGAATCATGAAACGCAGAAACGAAGAAAGAAACGGAGAAACGAAGAAAGAAACGGAGAAACGAAGAAAGAAACGGAGAAACGAAGAAAGAAACGGAGAAACGAAGAAAGAAACGGAGAAATAAATGGAGAAACGGAGAAACGAAGAAAGAAACGGAGATACGAACAAAGAAACGGAGAAACGAACAAAGAAACGGAGAAACGAAGAAAGAAACGGAGGAACGGAGAAATAAATGGTGAGACGAAGAAGTAAACGGAGAAACGAGGAAAGTATCGGAGAAACGAAGAAAGAAACGGAGAAACGACGAAAGAAACGGAGAAACGAAGAAAGAAACGGAGAAACGAACAAAGAAACGGAGAAACGAAGAAAGAAACGGAGAAACGAAGAAAGAAACGCAGAAACGAAGAAAGAAACGGAGAAACGAACAAGGAAACGGAGAAACGAAGAAAGAAACGGAGAAACGAAGAACGAAACGGAGAAACAAAGAAAGAAACGGAGAAACGAAGAAAGAAACGGAGATACGAACAAAGAAACGGAGAAACGAACAAAGAAACGGAGAAACGAAGAAAGAAACGGAGGAACGGAGAAATAAATGGTGAGACGAAGAAGTAAACGGAGAAACGAAGAAAGAAACGGAGAAACGAAGAAAGAAACGGAGAAACGACGAAAGAAACGGAGAAACGAAGAAAGAAACGGAGAAACGAAGAAAGAAACGGAGAAACGAAGAAAGAAACGGAGAAACGAAGAAAGAAACGGAGAAACGAAGAAAGAAACGGAGAAATAAATGGAGAAACGGAGAAACGAAGAAAGAAACGGAGATACGAACAAAGAAACGGAGAAACGAACAAAGAAACGGAGAAACGAAGAAAGAAACGGAGGAACGGAGAAATAAATGGTGAGACGAAGAAGTAAACGGAGAAACGAGGAAAGTATCGGAGAAACGAAGAAAGAAACGGAGAAACGACGAAAGAAACGGAGAAACGAAGAAAGAAACGGAGAAACGAAGAAAGAAACGGAGAAACGAAGAAAGAAACGGAGAAACGAAGAAAGAAACGCAGAAACGAAGAAAGAAACGGAGAAACGAACAAGGAAACGGAGAAACGAAGAAAGAAACGGAGGAACGGAGAAATAAATGGTGAGACGAAGAAGTAAACGGAGAAACGAAGAAAGAAACGGAGAAACGAAGAAAGAAACGGAGAAACGACGAAAGAAACGGAGAAACGAAGAAAGAAACGGAGAAACGAACAAAGAAACGGAGAAACGAAGAAAGAAACGGAGAAACGAAGAAAGAAACGCAGAAACGAAGAAATAAACGGAGGAACGAAGAAAGTAACCGAGAATCGAAGAAAGAAACGAAGAAACGAAGAAAGAAACGGAGAAAAAAATGGAGAAACGAAGAAATAAACGGAGAAACGAAGAAAGAAACGGAGTAACGAAGAAAGATACGAAGAAACGAAGAAAGAAACGGAGAAACGAAGAAAGAAACGGAGAAACGACGAAAGAAACGGAGAAACGAAGAAAGAAACGGAGAAACGAACAAAGAAACGGAGTAACGAAGAAAGAAACGAAGAAACGAAGAAAGAAACGCAGAAACGAAGAAAGAAACGGAGAAACGAACAAGGAAACGGAGAAACGAAGAAAGAAACTGTGAAACGAAGAACGAAACGGAGAAACAAAGAAAGAAACGAAGAAACGAAGAAAGAAACGGAGATACGAACAAAGAAACGGAGAAACGAACAAAGAAACGGAGAAACGAAGAAAGAAACGGAGGAACGGAGAAATAAATGGTGAGACGAAGAAGTAAACGGAGAAACGAAGAAAGAAGCGGAGGAACGGAGAAATAAATGGAGAAACGAAGAAGTAAACGGAGAAACGAAGAAAGAAACGGAGAAACGAAGAAAGAAACGGAGAAACGAAGAAAGAAACGGAGAATCGAAGAAAGAAACGGAGTAATGAAGAAAGAAACGAAGAAACGAAGAAAGAAACGGAGAAATAAATGGAGAAACGAAGAAATAAACCGAGAAACGGAAAATGAAACGGCGAAGCGAACAAAGAAACGGAGAAACGAAGAAAGAAACGGAGAAACGAACAACGAAACGGAGAAACGAAGAAAGAAACGCAGAAACGAAGAAAGGAACGGAGAAACGAAGAAAGAAACGGAGAAACGAAGAAAGTAACGGAGATACGAAGAAAGAAACGAAGAAACGATCAAAGAAACGGAGAAATGAAGAAAGAAACGGAGAAATAAATTTAGAAACGAAGAAATAAACGGAGATACGAAGAAAGAACCGGAGAAACAAAGAAAGAAACGGAGAAACGAACAAAGAAACGGAGAAACGAACAAAGAAACGGAGAAACAAGGAAAGAAACGGAGAAACGGAGAAATAGATGAAGAAAACGAAGAAATAAACGGAGAAACGAAGAAAGAAACGGAGATACGAAGAAAGAAACGGAGAAACGAAGAAAGAAACGGAGATACGAAGAAAGAAACGGAGAAACGAAGAAAGAAACGGAGAAACGAACAAAGAAACGGAGAAACGAAGAAAGAAACGGAGAAACGAGGAAAGAAATGGAGAAACGAAGAAATAAACGGAGAAACGAAGAAAGAAACGGAGATACGCAGAAGGAAACGGAGAAACGAAGAAAGAAACGGAGATATGAAGAAAGAAACGAAGAAAGAAGCGGAGATACGAAGAAAGAAACGGAGAAACGATGAAAGAAACGGAGTAACGAAGAAAGAAACAGAGAAACGAACAAAGAAACGGAGAATCGAACAAAGAAACGGAGAAACGAACAAAGAAACGGAGAAACGAACAAAGAAACGTTTCTCCGTTTCTCCGTTTCTCCGTTTCTCCGTTTCTCCGTTTCTCCGTTTCTCCGTTTCTCCGTTTCTCCGTTTCTCCGTTTCTCCGTTTCTCCGTTTCTCCGTTTCTCCGTTTCTCCGTTTCTCCGTTTCTCCGTTTCTCCGTTTCTCCGTTTCTCCGTTTCTCCGTTTCTCCGTTTCTCCGTTTCTCCGTTTCTCCGTTTCTCCGTTTCTCCGTTTCTCCGTTTCTCCGTTTCTCCGTTTCTCCGTTTCTCCGTTTCTCCGTTTCTCCGTTTCTCCGTTTCTCCGTTTCTCCGTTTCTCCGTTTCTCCGTTTCTCCGTTTCTCCGTTTCTCCGTTTCTCCGTTTCTCCGTTTCTCCGTTTCTCCGTTTCTCCGTTTCTCCGTTTCTCCGTTTCTCCGTTTCTCCGTTTCTCCGTTTCTCCGTTTCTCCGTTTCTCCGTTTCTCCGTTTCTCCGTTTCTCCGTTTCTCCGTTTCTCCGTTTCTCCGTTTCTCCGTTTCTCCGTTTCTCCGTTTCTCCGTTTCTCCGTTTCTTTGTTCGTTCCTCCGTTTCTTTCTTCGTTTCTCCGTTTATTTCTTCGTTTCTCCATTTATTTCTCCGTTTCTCCGTTTCTTTCTTCGTTTCTCCGTTTCTCGGTTTCTCCGTTTCTCCGTCTCGGTTTCTCGGTTTCTCCGTTTTCGGTTTCTCCGTTTCTCCGTTTCACCGTTTCTTTGTTCGTTTCTCCGTTTATTTCTTCGTTTCTCCATTTATTTCTCCGTTTCTCCGTTTCATTGTTCGTTTCTCCGTTTCTTTGTTCGTTTCTCGGTTTCTTTCTTCGTTTCTCCGTTTCTTTCTTCGATTCTCCGTTTCTTTCTTCGTTTCTCCGTTTCTTTCTTCTATTCTTCGTTTCGTTCTACGTTTCTCCATTTCTTTCTTCGTTTCTCCGTTTATTTCTTCATTTCTCCATTTATTTCTCCGATTCTCCGTTTCTTTCTTCGTTTCTCCGTTTCTTTCTTCGTTTCTCCGTTTCTTCCTTCGTTTCTTCGTTTCTCCGTTTCTCCGTTTCTCCGTTTCTCCGTTTCTCCGTTTCTCCGTTTCTCCGTTTCTCCGTTTCTCCGTTTCTCCGTTTCTCCGTTTCTCCGTTTAGATTAAATGATTATAATAATTTTGATGGTACTTCAAAGTAAAGAGATGTTTCTTAAAGTTTTAAAACATGGAAAGTAATAATTGTCTAGGAGATATATGAATTTAACATTTGATTAATACTTGAAGAATCGAAATTTTTGGTATTTTCCTGATACCAAATGTTGAAATTCAGGCATAAATTTTATAAAATGTTTGATTTTGGGAATCTTGGTGTCAGTGTACGATATGCGAGGAAGTGGCACCTTTTTCGCGGATTCTTAGAATTGACGTCAAATTCCAAGAATTTCGGCGAATCGAAATTTTGTTGTACTTTCGAACGAATTTCTGAATCATGGATCCCGATTTTCTTTGTATCAGGAGAACATGATAGTCGAGGACATATAGTTTTAAGTAGTTTTAGCAGTTTGATAGGATCGGGTTAAAGAAATGGAAACAAATAATGGACAAAAATAAAGTTTCTGCCGTCAGTGAAATTGATTTTATTTCAATACATCAATTGAACTTGTTGAAAGTACTGTACCGTAAAGTACTTTACTGTACCGTAAAAATTACTATTCTAAACTCGCAGCCGATTAGCTCGGTACTACCCACGACGAATAATTACTGTTCGTCGCGAGTAATACCGATTACCAGGTCTCACCACGTGGAGGTTGCTGCGAGCGGAGACCCGGAGAGAGATAGATGGAATCAAAGTTCCATCGATCTCCCTCGACACCCGATACAAACGAAGATACTAAACCAAAGAGATGGAAGGAATCAATGTTCCTTCGATCTCCTCGTTTAGTTCTGCCAAGCAATTACATTATGGAAAAATTAGGCAAAATTGGAAAAGACGCGACACGAACCGTGCAGTTGGTCCTACTAGGTCGGTCCCGTTTCCCCTCAGTGGGCCCGATTAAAGAGGAAATACACGACGCCGTCCACTCATATAGAGTGCCCCGTTCCTCCCAACTCCGCGTCAGGAACCACGCAAAGCGTGGACCTGACTCACGGAGGATGACGAAGAGAGGGTCTTATGGCACAGGGCTTCCACTGGGACCGATGCGAACACCTGCCCCTGTGGTCGCAGCATGTTCTCTCTGGAAGCGGACGCACCAGAAGAGACGGCGATCGACCGTTCGGACCACCTACACGGCCGGTCACTTGCTTATGCAACAAGCAGTGATGACCGGGCTGAAGAACGAGGAAGCGAGCAAAAATAAGCTAAAGATTGGATAATTGCTTGACAGATAACAGATATTTGTACACGGTGGCCTTAAAATTAACTTATTCCAAGCTTAACTAAAGATCCCACGGCGGTTGCGACGATAGTGTCCTCTTCGTTCTTCGTTCTTTGTTCTTCGTTCTTCGTTCTTCGTTCTTCGTTCTCCGGTGTGCCTACCTAAGAGAAACCTAAAGTCAAGGCATGATAAAAAAATGATACAAAATAGAAATGAAGCTGGTTAGTGATTAAATACAGTCATTCAGTAACAAAGGAAATAAAGGCAAGAATGACAAAAAAATAAACATGGAAAAACAAGTACAAAGTAAAATCAGAGAACAAATAAAATAAATTACAGAAAGAAACAATTAAAAACCAAAGAAAGGATTGAGAGAATGGTCGCCAGTACTGACCACCGCCTATCGGCGGCCAGTACCGGTTACCAAGGTGGGGGTCCCCCTTCCATAAACCTAAAACGAAGAGATCCATCCACCTCCGAGGCTCCAGGAAGAATGAAATTTTAAACAACCGGGGGCTCCTTATATACCCTCCGTAAGGTCACTTACCGGTTCTTCCATTGTCTTTGTTCGATCTAATCGAAATTTTCGAAGGCGTACGGTTTCGGTGAATGTTTGTTCATTTCCGCGATTGTTACTAACATTTATACATGTTCCCAATATTGATCGAACAATATGCATCTTATTTAGGTATCATAAATCATTAGTTAGTTTTCAGAAATTAATTGATTTCGAAAATGAAAGCAAAATATTGATATTCATATATTTCTCGATTTGCAACCTAAATTAATCTTTATAAGCAAATTATTCATTTACAATGCAAAAGAAAATGCATTTTGTAACATTCATATTCCCAACTTTTACAGTGCAAACCATTAATTAGTTTACAAATGTTAATTTTCATAAAAAATGGAGAAATATATGTATACCAAACTCTTCGTTAAATTTTCCGATAAAATTTAATTCACATACTGTAACATAAAAGTTCGGAACGTGGAAAAATGTTTCTAACAATCGCCTAGAGACATAAACATTCGCTAAAGCAATTCGCCTTCCCAGATTTCGCAATATCTTGATGTTTGTTTATCATAATTATTAACAACCGTCGTAGGACCGTAGATTAAACAATTATTAACAATGTCCTAGTATAAATAATGGCTTAAAATATCATTTCGTTGAAATATTCTTTGTTCGCGATGGAATTGTTCTTATTGAGATCAAACCGACATTGTCAAGGCTGGAAATGTTTATCGATTCACAAACGTCTATCACGATGGTTTTTCTATCTAGAAAAGCGATTAATTGAATTTCGACGCTTTTACATCAAGAATACAGCTTCCACGCATAATCCGAAAATTATAAGAACGAAACAAATGTTAAATTAATGTATCTAATAAACAATTGTTACTTTCCATGCTTTGAAACATTAAGAAACACGTTTATACCTCGAATCTCGGTCAAAATTAATTGCTGTAGGCGAATCAATCATATTTAATGCATAAATAAGATGCATATTGTAAGATAAATGTTCGGAACATGTATAAATGTTAGTAACAATCGCGGAAATGAACAAACATTCACCGAAACCGTTCGCCTTCGCAGATTTCGCAATATCCTGACGTTCATTTATCATATTTATTAACAATCGTCGTAGGATTGTAGATTAAACCATTATTAACAATTTCCTAGTATAAATAATGGTTTAAAATATCATTTCGTTGAAATATTCTTTGTTCAGGAAGGAATTTTTCATTGAGGTGCAACCGACATTCTCAAGGCTACACGTGTCGATCATCGCGACGATTGTTCTATTCAGAAAAGCGATTAATTGAATTTCGCCGCTTTGGAGTAAAAAATGAAACTTCTACGCGTATTGTGTAAATTATAAAAATTAAACAAATGTTAAATTAATGTATCTAATAAACAATTGTTACTTTCCATGCTTTAAAACTTTCCTAAACACGTTTTACTATAAATCTCGATCAAAAACAATTTCTGTAAGTTACTTAATCATTTTTAATGCATAAATAAGATGCACATTGTTCAATTAATATTGAGAACATGCATAAATGTTAGTAACAATCGCGGAAATGAACAAACATTCACCGAAACCGTTCGTCTTCGCAGATTTTGCAATATCTCGATGTTTATTTATCATATTTATTAACAACCGTCATTGGACCATACTTTAGACAATTATTAACAATGTTCTAGTATAAATAATGGCTTGAAAGTCATTACTTTCTGGAAATATTTGTTAGATCGAACAAAGACAATCGAAGTAACCGTGCGATAAAATAAATGAATATTTCTCTACATATCGAAAAAATAGTTTGTATATATGCATGTATATTCCGAACGCTCAGTGACACACATATGTCACACGGCAATGAAGTGGGTTGCCATCTACTAGAGAATAGGTAAACTACACTTAAGGTGTGAAAACACCTGGCGGAGAAACACTCAAGTTTGTTGAGGAATTGTTGTTATTTCCACCAATAGATAGCGCCACATGCATAATTTACCGACATTACAGATAAGTATTACCATTTGTATGGTATTCCCTACCGTGCAATAAAATAAATAAATATTTTTGTACAAAGTTTCGTATGTATCATCTTTCGAATAAATGTAAAGTTAAACGAAATCAGCGTAATGAAATTTCTCTGCATTCTAGCCTTCCTTTATACATTTAAAAAAATCTTTGATACCTCGAAATCATGGCTACACATATCGATTATCGACTCACAAGTGTTTATCACGATGATTTTTTTACATAGAAAAGCGATTAATCGAAATTCAGCACGTTTGAGTAAGAAATACAAATTCTACGCGTATTGTGTAAATTATGAGAATTAAATAAATGCTAAACTATTGCACTAAATAGACAATTATTACTTTCCTTGCTTTCAAACTTTACGAAACAAGTTTTTACTTTGAATCTCGATCAAAATCAATTTCTATAAGTATAATCATTTACCATGCATAAATAAGATACATATTGTTCGATTAATATTGGGAACATGCATAAATGTTAGTAACAATCGCGAAAGTTAACAAATATGTTCTCCACGAGACGGCAACCCATATAATTACCACGTTGCAAATGTTTGGAATTTCAGATCATATTTGCATGCATCACAAACAATAATTTCGATATGTAGAGAAATATTTATTTATTTTATCGCACGGTAGGGAATATTATACAAATGGGATTACATATCTTTAATGTCGGTAAATTTATGCTCGTGGCGCTATCTATTGGTGGAAATAAGAACAATTCCTCAACAAACTTGAGCGTTTCTCCGCCAGGTATTTTCACACCTTAAGTGTAGTTTACCTATTCTCTAGTAGATGGCAACCCACTTCATTGCCGTGTGACATATGTGTGTCACTGAGCGTTCAGAATATATATTTGCATATATACAGACTATAATTTCGATATGTAGAGAAATATTCATTTATTTTATCGCACGGTTACTTCGATTGTCTTTGTTCAATCTAACAAATATTTCCAGAAAGTGATGACTTTCAAGCCATTATTTATGCTAAAACAATGTTAATAATTGTTTAATCTACGGTCCCACGACGCTTGTTAATAATTATGATAAATAAACGTCAAGATATTGTTAAATTTGCGAAGGCGAACGGTTTCGGTGAATGTTTGTCCATTTCCGTGATTGTTAGTAACATTTATATGTGCTCCCAATATTAATTGAACAATGTGCATATTATTTATGCATCACAAATGATTAAGAAACTTATAGAAATTAATTTTGATCGAGCTCCAAAGTAAAGAGGTGTTTCTTATAGTTTTAAAATATGGAAAGTAATAATTGTCTATTAGATATATCGATGTAACATTTGATTAGTACTTGAGAAATCAAAATGCATACTTCCTTGGCGACAGTGTTCTCCTCATACCAAAGGATGAAATTCAGACATAAATTGTAGAAAATGTTCAATGTTGGGACTCTTGTTGTCAGGAGTATATGATATGCGAGGAAGTGCCACGATTTCGCGAATGAAAAATACTTCTATGAAAAATAATGTTTTAATCCATTATTTATACCAGGACATTGTTAATAATTTTTGATACCATGGTGCTACGACGGTTGTTAATAATTCTGATGAATGAACATCAAGATATTGCGAAATCTGCGAAGGGGAAAGGTTTCAGTGAATTGTTGCTCATCCACGCGATTGTTATTAACATTTATGCATGTTTCGAACATTTATGTGAGAGAATGCATCTTAGTTATGCATTGTAAATTATTGATTTGCCTATAGAAATTAAATTTCATCGAGAATTGAAGTAAAACGTGGTATTCATATGTTTCTCGATTTTCGATGGAAATTAATATTTGTAAAGTAATTAATGACTTATAATGCACAAACAAGATGCACATTGTAATGTTAATATTCGGAACGTGCGTAAATGTTAATAACAATCACGGAAATGAAAAAACATTTACCAAAACCGTTCTTCTTCATAGATTTTGCAATATCTTGATGTTTATTTATCATAATCATTAACAACCGACGTTGGACCATAGTTTAAACAATTATTAACAATGTCCTAGTATAAATAATGGCTTAAAATATCATTTCGTTAAAATATTCTTTGTTCACGAAGGAATTTTTCGTTGAGATCCAACTGATATTCTCAATGTTACAGGTATCGATGATCGATTCACAAGTGTTCATCACGATAATTTTTCTATTTAGAAAAGCGATTAATTGAATTGTGACACTTTTAAGTAAAAAATGCAACTTCTGCACGTATTGTGTAAATTATAAGAATTAAATAAATGTTAAATTAATGTACCAAATAGACAATTACTACTTTCTATGCATTAAATCTTTACGAAACACGTTTTCACTTCGAATCTCGATCAAAATCAATTTCCATAAGTTACTTAATCATCTGTAATGCATAGATAAGATGTACATTGTTCGATTAATATTGGGAGCACGCGAAAAAGTTAATAACAATGGCATATAGGAAGAAACATTCACAGAAACCGTTCGCCTTCGCAGATTTTGCAATATCTTGATGTTTATTTATCATAATTATTAATAACCGTCGTAGGACCGTAGTTTGAACAATTATTAACTATTTCCTAGTATAAATAATGGCTTAAAATATCATTTCGTTGAAATATTCTTTGTTCGCGAAGGAATTTTTCGCTGAGATCCAACTGACATTTTCAAGGCTACAGGTATCGATTATCGATTCACAAGTCTTCATCGCGATGATTTTTCTATCTAAAAAAGCGATTAATTGAATTTCGGCACTTTTATGTAAAAAATACGACTTCTACGCGTATTGTGTAAATTATAAGAATTAAACAAATGTTAAATTAATGTATTTAATGAACAATTGTCACTTTCCATGCTTTAAAACTTTACGAAACACGTTTTAACATCGAGTCTCGATCAAAATCAATTTCTACAAGTTTCTTAATTAATTGCAATACATAAATAAGATGCATATTGTTCGATCAATATTGGAAACATGCATAAATGTTAGTAACAATCGCGGAAATGAACAAACATTCACGGAAACCGTTCGCCTTCGAAGATTTCGATTAGATCCAACAAAGACAATGGAAGAAACGGTAAGTCACCTTGGGGAGGGTATATAAGGAGCCCCCGGTTGTTTAAAATTTCATTGTTCCCGAAGCCTCCGAGGTGGACGCATCTCTTCGTTTTAGGTTTATGGAAGGGGGACCCCTCACCATGGTAACCGGTACTGGCCGCCGGTAAGCGGTGGTCAGTACTGGCGACCACGCTCTCAATCCTTTCTTTTTTTTCTAACTGTTTCTTTGTCTAATTCATTTCATTTGTACTCTGATTTTAATTTCTACTTGTTTTGACATGTTTATTTTTTTCCACTAACCAAATTCATTTCTATTTTCTATTATGCCATGACTTTAGGTTTCTCTTAGGTTTCTCTTAGATACATTCTCTTAGATGTATCGGAAAACGAAGAACGAAGAACGAAACGGACTGATGTATTGCATCCTCCGCGGGACTGTTAATTCTAAGTATAGACTAAGTTAGTTTTAAGGTTACCATGTACGAGTAACTGTGATCTGCCAAGCAATTATCCAATCTTTAGCTTAATTTTGCTCGCTTCCTCGTTCCTCGGTCCGGTCACCACTGCTTCTTGTACAAGCAAGTGGCCGGCCGTGTAAGTAGTCCGAACGGTCTATCGCCGTCTCTTCCGGTGTGTCCGCTTCCAGAGGGGGCATGTTGCGACCACAGGAGCAGGCATTTTTGCCGGTCCCTGCGAAAGTCTCCAAAGTAAGACCCTCTCGTCGTAAAGATGGAGAAACGGGGCACTCCTCTAGGGGAGTGGTAGGCGTCGTTCGTTTTCTCTGGAATCGGAACCACGGAGGGGAAACGGGATATACCTAGTAGGACCAACTGCACGGTTCGTGTCGCGTCTTTCCCAATTTTGCCTAATTTTTCCATAATGTAATTGCTTGGCAGACCTAACAAGGAGATCGAAGGAAAATTGATTCTTTCCATCTCTTTGGTTTAGTATCTTCGTTTGTATCGCGTGTCGAGGGAGATCGATGGAACTTTGATTCCATCTATCTCACTCCGGGTCTCCGCTCGCAGCAACCTCCACGTGGTTGCGGCCGCCCTCGGGCGGCCCCCGGGAGTGGGACGTCGGAGCAGTGTGGCCCTGCTCCGACGTCGGGCGCCAGAGCGCCGAGGAGAAAACAGGGAAGGGAGGGTGAAGTACCCCCTCCCTTCCCTGGAACGGGAGGACACGGGCGCGAGAGCCCTGCACGGGGGAGCACCTGATGTTATGATGTCTTCGGTCCCAGGTGCTCCCCCTGCATAGTGCGAGGATGGCCACCGTGGTGGGTTTTAGTGGGTAGGTCCCGCGCCCGATGGGTTTCCTTCCGGGCGCGGGGAATCCCACACTCCCCCCGCCCCTCCCCAGGCGGCGGGGGGGTCTTTCGAAGATTTCCCCCACGTTAAAAAAAAAAAAAAAAAAACCTCCACGTGGTGAGACCTGGTAATCGGTATTACTCGCGACGAAGTATCACTTACCACGAGTAACGCCGAGCTAATTGGCTGCGAACTTAGAATAATTATTTAAGATGTGAGAACAAGTAGAAAACAAGATTTTTGGAAGGCGTGTGAGAGCGTGAAGACGTTAATGAAACCAATAACTGGAATGGCCTAGGGGAAAAGTACACACACCATTGTAATCGGGCGAGTTTCTATTTTCAGATGCAACAGGAAATTCTCGAGTTCGTCAATCCGTTCGCGAGATATGGGAGTTTGAAGTTAAGGAATGGTTGAGAAACCATCAAAATTTTCGCTGGTCTGATACTCGAAACCAATAACTACAAAGGCCTAGTGGAAAAACACACATATCTTTGTAATCGGGCGAGTTTCTACTTTCAGATGCAACAGGAATTTCTCGAGTTCGTCAATCCGTTCGCGAGATATGGGAGTTTGAAGTTAAGGAATGCTTGAGAAACCATCAAAATTTTCGAAAGTCTGATACTCGAAACTAATAACTACAAAGGCCTGGGGGAAAAATACACATACCGTTGTAATCGGGCGGGTTTCTACTTTCACATGCAACTGGAATTTCTCGAGTTCGTCAATCCGTTCGCGAGATATGGGTGTTTGAAGTTAAGGAATGGTTGAGAAACCATCAAAATTTTCGCTGGTCTGATACTCGAAACCAATAACTGGAACGGCCTAGGGGAAAAGTACACACACCATTGTAATCGGGCGAGTTTCCACTTTCAGGTGCAACAGGAATTTCTCTAGTTCGTCAAACCGTTCGCGAGATATGGGTGTTTGAAGTTAAGGAATGGTTGAGAAAACATCAAAATTTTCGCTGGTCTGATACTCGAAACCAATAACTGGAATGGCCTAGGGGAAAAATACACATACCATTGTAATCGGGCGAGTTTCTACTTTCAGATGCAACAGGAATTTCTCGAGTTCGTCAATCCGTTCGCGAGATATGGGAGTTTGAAGTTAAGGAATGGTTGAGAAACCATCCAAATTCTCGCAAGTCTGATACTCGAAACAAATAACTACAAAGGCCTACGGGAAAAATACACATACCCTTGTAATCGGGCGAGTTTCCACTTTCAGATGCAACAGGAATTTCTCGAGTTCGTCAATCCGTTCGCGAGATATGGGAGTTTGATGTTAAGGAATGGTAGAGAAAACATCAAAATTTTCGCTGGTCTGATACTCGAAACCAATAACTGGAATGGCCTAGGGGAAAAATACACACATCATTGTAATCGGGCGAGTTTCTACTTTCAGATGCAACAGGAATTTCTCTAGTTCGTCAATCCGTTCGCGAGATATGGGAGTTTGAAGTTAAGGAATGGTTGAGAAACCATCAAAATTTTCGCTGGTCTGATACTCGAAACCAATAACTACAAAGGCCTGGGGGGAAAATACACATACCGTTGTAATCGGGTGGGTTTCTACTTTCACATGCAACTGGAATTTCTCGAGTTCGTCAATCCGTTCGCGAGATATGGGTGTTTGAAGTTAAGGAATGGTTGAGAAACCACCAAAATTTTCGCTGGTCTGATACTCGAAACCAATAGCAGGAATGGCCTAGGGGAAAAGTACACACACCAGTGTAATCGGGCGAGTTTCCACTTTCAGATGCAACAGGAATTTCTCGAGTTCGTCAATCCGTTCGCGAGATATGGGAGTTTGAAGTTAAGGAATGGTTGAGAAACCATCCAAATTTTCGCAAGTCTGATACTCGAAACAAATAACTACAAAGGCCTACGGGAAAAATACACATACCTTTGTAATCGGGCGAGTTTCCACTTTCAGATGCAACAGGAATTTCTCGAGTTCGTCAATCCGTTCGCGAGATATGGGAGTTTGATGTTAAGGAATGGTTGAGAAAACATCAAAATTTTCGCTGGTCTGATACTCGAAACCAATAACTGGAATGGCCTAGGGGAAAAATACACACATCATTGTAATCGGGCGAGTTTCTACTTTCAGATGCAACAGGAATTTCTCGAGTTCGTCAATCCGTTCGCGAGATATGGGAGTTTGAAGTTAAGGAATGCTTGAGAAACCATCAAAATTTTCGAAAGTCTGATACTCGAAACCAATAAATACAAAGGCCTAGGGGAAAAGTACACACACCATTGTAATCGGGAGAGTTTCCACTTTCAGATGCAACAGAAATTTCTCGAGTTCGTCAATCCGTTCGCGAGATATGGGAGTTTGAAGTTAAGGAATGGTTGAGAAAACATCAAAATTTTCGCTGGTCTGATACTAGAAACCAACAACTGGAATGGCCTAGGGGAAAAATACACACACCATTGTACTCGGGCGAGTTTCTACTTTCAGATGCAACAGAAATTTCTCGAGTTCGTCAATCCGTTCGCGAGATATGGGTGTTTGAAGTTAAGGAATGGTTGAGAAACCAACAAAATTTTCGCTGGTCTGATACTCGAAACCAATAACTGGAATGGCCTAGGGGAAAAGTACACACACCATTGTAATCGGGCGAGTTTCCACTTTCAGATGCAACAGGAATTTCTCGAGTTCGTCAATCCGTTCGCAAGATATGGGAGTTTGAAGTTAAGGAATGGTTGAGAAACCATCCAAATTTTCGCAAGTCTGATACTCGAAACAAATAACTACAAAGGCCTACGGGAAAAATACGCATACCTTTGTAATCGGGCGAGTTTCCACTTTCAGATGCAACAGGAATTTCTCGAGTTTGTCAATCCGTTCGCGAGAAATGGGAGTTTGATGTTAAGGAATGGTTGAGAAACCATCAAAATTTTCGCTGGTCTGATACTCGAAACCAATAACTGGAATGGCCTAGGGGAAAAATACACACACCATTGTACTCGGGCGAGTTTCTACTTTCAGATGCAACAGGAATTTCTCGAGTTCGTCAATCCATTCGCGAGATATGGGAGTTTGAAGTTAAGGAATGGTTGAGAAACCATCCAAATTTTCGTAAGTCTGATACTCGAAACAAATAACTACAAAGGCCTACGGGAAAAATACACATACCTTTGTAATCGGGCGAGTTTCCACTTTCAGATGCAACAGGAATTTCTCGAGTTCATCAATCCGTTCGCGAGATATGGGAGTTTCATGTTAAGGAATGGTTGAGAAAACGTCAAAGTTTTCTCTGGTCTGATACTCGAAACCAATAACTGGAATGGCCTAGGGGAAAAATACACAGACCATTGTAATCGGGCGAGTTTCTACTTTCAGATGCAACAGGAATTTCTCGAGTTCGTCAATCCGTTCGCGAGATATGGGAGTTTGAAGTTAAGGAATGGTTGAGAAACCATCAAAATTTTCGCTGGTCTGATACTCGAAACCAATAACTACAAAGGCCTAGGGGAAAAACACACATATCTTTGTAATCGGGCGAGTTTCTACTTTCAGATGCAACAGGAATTTCTCGAGTTCGTCAATCCGTTCGCGAGATATGGGAGTTTGAAGTTAAGGAATGCTTGAGAAACCATCAAAATTTTCGAAAGTCTGATACTCGAAACCAATAAATACAAAGGCCTAGGGGAAAAGTACACACACCATTGTAATCGGGCGAGTTTCCACTTTCAGATGCAACAGGAATTTCTCGAGTTCGTCAATCCGTTCGCAAGATATGGGAGTTTGAAGTTAAGGAATGGTTGAGAAACCATCCAAATTTTCGCAAGTCTGATACTCGAAACAAATAACTACAAAGGCCTACGGGAAAAATACGCATACCTTTGTAATCGGGCGAGTTTCCACTTTCAGATGCAACAGGAATTTCTCGAGTTTGTCAATCCGTTCGCGAGAAATGGGAGTTTGATGTTAAGGAATGGTTGAGAAACCATCAAAATTTTCGCTGGTCTGATACTCGAAACCAATAACTGGAATGGCCTAGGGGAAAAATACACACACCATTGTACTCGGGCGAGTTTCTACTTTCAGATGCAACAGGAATTTCTCGAGTTCGTCAATCCATTCGCGAGATATGGGAGTTTGAAGTTAAGGAATGGTTGAGAAACCATCCAAATTTTCGTAAGTCTGATACTCGAAACAAATAACTACAAAGGCCTACGGGAAAAATACACATACCTTTGTAATCGGGCGAGTTTCCACTTTCAGATGCAACAGGAATTTCTCGAGTTCATCAATCCGTTCGCGAGATATGGGAGTTTCATGTTAAGGAATGGTTGAGAAAACGTCAAAGTTTTCTCTGGTCTGATACTCGAAACCAATAACTGGAATGGCCTAGGGGAAAAATACACAGACCATTGTAATCGGGCGAGTTTCTACTTTCAGATGCAACAGGAATTTCTCGAGTTCGTCAATCCGTTCGCGAGATATGGGAGTTTGAAGTTAAGGAATGGTTGAGAAACCATCAAAATTTTCGCTGGTCTGATACTCGAAACCAATAACTACAAAGGCCTAGGGGAAAAACACACATATCTTTGTAATCGGGCGAGTTTCTACTTTCAGATGCAACAGGAATTTCTCGAGTTCGTCAATCCGTTCGCGAGATATGGGAGTTTGAAGTTAAGGAATGCTTGAGAAACCATCAAAATTTTCGAAAGTCTGATACTCGAAACCAATAAATACAAAGGCCTAGGGGAAAAGTACACACACCATTGTAATCGGGAGAGTTTCCACTTTCAGATGCAACAGGAATTTCTCGAGTTCGTCAATCCGTTCGCGAGATATGGGTGTTTGAAGTTAAGGAATGGTTGAGAAAACATCAAAATTTTCGCTGGTCTGATACTCGAAACCAACAACTGGAATGGCCTAGGGGAAAAGTACACACACCATTGTAATCGGGCGAGTTTCCACTTTCAGATGCAACAGGAATTTCTCGAGTTCGTCAATCCGTTCGCGAGATATGGGAGTTTGAAGTTAAGGAATGGTTGAGAAACCATCCAAATTTTCGCAAGTCTGATACTCGAAACAAATAACTACAAAGGCCTACGGGAAAAATACGCATACCCTTGTAATCGGGCGAGTTTCCACTTTCAGATGCAACAGGAATTTCTCGAGTTTGTCAATCCGTTCGCGAGATATGGGAGTTTGATGTTAAGGAATGGTTGAGAAACCATCAAAATTTTCGCTGGTCTGATACTCGAAACCAATAACTGGAATGGCCTAGGGGAAAAGTTAACACACCATTGTAATCGGGCGAGTTTCTACTTTCAGATGCAACAGGAATTTCTCGAGTTCGTCAATCCGTTCGCGAAATATCGGAGTTTGGAGTTAAGAGATGGTTGAGAAACCATCAAAATTTTCGCAAGTCTGATATTCGATAACAACAACTGGAGTGGCCTAGGGGAAAAGTACACACAGCATTGTAATCGGGCGAGTTTCTACTTTCAGATTCAACAGGAATTTCTCGAATTCCTCAATCCGTTCGCGATATATGGGAGTTTGAAGTTAAGGAATGGTTGAGGAACCATCAAAATATTCGCTGGTCTGATACTCGAAACCAATACCTACAAAGGCCTAGGCGAAAAATACACATACCGTTGTAATCGGGCGAGTTTCTACTTTCACGTGCAACAGGAACTTCTCGAGTTCGTCAATCCGTTCGCGCGATATGGAAGTGTGAAGTTAAGGAATGGTTGAGAAACCATCAAAATTTTCGCAAGTCTGATAATCGAAACCAATAGCTGGAATGGTCCAGGGGAAAAGTACACACACCATTGTAATCGGGCGAGTTTCCACTTTCAGTTGCAACAGAAGTTTCTCGAGTTCGTCAATCCGTTCGCGAGATATGGGAGTTTGAATTTAAGGAATGGTTGAGAAACCATCAAAATTTTCGCTGGTCTGATACTCGAAACCAGTAACTACAAATGCCTACGGGAAAAATACACATACCTCTGTAATCGGGCGAGTTTCCACTTTCAGATGCAACAGGAATTTCTCGAGTTCGTCAATCCGTTCGCGAGATATGGGAGTTTGATGTTAAGGAATGGTTGAGAAACCATCAAAATTTTCGCTGGTCTGATACTCGAAACCAATAACTGGAATGGCCTAGGGGAAAAGTACACATACCATTGTAATCGGGCGAGTTTCTACTTTCAGATGCAACAGGAATTTCTGGAGTTCGTCAATCCTTTCGCGAGATATGGGAGTTTGAAGTTAAGGAATGGTTGAGCAACCGTCAAAATTTTCGCTGGTCTGATACTCGAATCCAACAACAGGAATGGCCTAGGGGAAAAGTACACACACCGTTGTAATCGGGCGAGTTTCAACTTTCAGATGCAACAGGAATTTCTCGAGTTCGTCAGTCCGTTCGCGAAATATCGGAGTTTGGAGTCAAGAGATGGTTGAGAAACCATCAAAATTTTCGCAAGTCTGATATTCGATAACATTAACTGGAGTGGCCTAGGGGAATAGTAAAAACAGCATTGTAATCGGGCGAGATTGTACTTTCAGATACAACAGGAATTTCTCGAATTCGTCAATCCGTTCACGATATATGGGAGTTTGAAGTTAAGGAATGGTTGAGGAACCATCAAAATATTCGCTGGTCTGATACTCGAAACCAATAACTGGAATGGCCTTGGGGAAACGTACACATACCATTGTAATCGGGCGAGTTTCTACTTTCAGATGCAACAGGAATTTCTCGACTTCATCAATCCGTTCGCGAGATATGGGAGTTTGAAGTTAAGGAATGGTTGAGGAACCATCAAAATTTTCGCTGGTCTGGTACTCGAAACCAATAAATGGAATGGCCTAGGGGAAAAGTACACACACCATTGTAATCGGGCGAGTTTCTACTTTCAGATGCAAGGGAAATTTCTCGAGTTCGTCAATCCGTTCGCGAGAAATGGGAGTTTGAAGTTAAGGAATGGTTGAGAAACTATCAAAATTTTCGCAAGTCTGTTACCCGAAACCAATAACTACAAAGGCCTAGGTGAAAAACACACATATCTTTGTAATCGGGCGAGTTTTTGCTTTCAGATGCAACAGGAATTTCTCGATTTCGTCAATCCGTTCGCGAGATATGGCAGTTTGAAGTTAAGGAATGCTTGAGAAACAATCAAAATTTTCGGTGGTCTGATCCTCGAAACCAATACCTGGCATGGCCTAGGGGAAAAGTACACACACCATTGTAATCGGGCGACTTCCTACTTTCAGATGCAACAGGAATTTCTCGAGTTCGTCAATCCGTTCGCGAGATATGGGAGTTTGAAATTAAGGAATGGTTGAGAAACCATCAAAATTTTCGCAAGTCTGATACTCGAAACCAATAACTACCAAGGCCTAGGGGAAAAATACACACACCATTGTAATCGGGCGAGTTTCCACTTTTAGATGCAACAGGAATTTCTCGAGTTCGTCAATCCGTTCGCGAGAAATGGGAGTTTGAAGTTAAGGAATGGTTGAGAAACTATCAAAATTTTCGCAAGTCTGATACTCGAAACCAGTAACTGCAAAGGCCTAGGTGAAAAACACACATATCTTTGTCATCGGGCGAGTTTCTACTTTCAGGTGCAACAAGAATTTCTCGAGTTCGTCAATCCGTTTGCGAGATATGGGAGTTTGAATTTAAGGAATGGTTGAGCAACCATCAAAATTTTCGCAAGTCTGATACTCGAAACCAATAACTGGAATGACCTAGGGGAAAAGTACACACACCATTGTAATCGGGCGAGTTCCTACTTTCAGATGCAACAGGAATTGCTGGAGTTCGTCAATCCGTTCGCGAGATATGGGAGTTTGCAGTTAAGGAATGCTTGAGAAACCATCAAAATTTTCGAAAGTCTGATACTAGAAAGCAATAACTACAAAGGCATAGGGGAAAAATACACACACCATTGTAATCGGGCGTGTTTCTACTTTCAGATGCAACAGGAATTTCTCGAGTTCGTCAACCCGTTCGCGAGATATGGAAGTGTGAAATTAAGGAATGGTTGAGAAACCATCAAAATTTTCGCAAGTCTGATACTCGAAACCAATAACAACAATGGCCCAGGGGAAAAACACACATACCGTTGTAATCGGGCGAGTTTCTGCTTTCAGATGCAATAGGAAATTCTCGAGTTTGTCAATCCGTTCGCGAGATATGGAAGTGTGAAGTTAAGGAATGGTTGTGATACCATCAAAATTTTCGCTGGTCTGATACTCGAAACCAATAACTGGAATGACCTAGGCGAAAAGTACACACACCATTGTAATCGGGCGAGTTTCAACTTTCAGATGCAACAGGAATTTCTCGAGTTCGTCAATCCGTTCGCGAAATATCGGAGTTTGGAGTCAAGAGATGGTTGAGAAACCATCAAAATTTTCGCAAGTCTGATATTCGATAACATTAACTGGAGTGGCCTAGGGCGATAGTACAAACAGCATTGTAATCGGGCGAGATTGTACTTTCAGATGCAACAGGAATTTCTCGAGTTCGTCAATCCGTTCGCGAGATATGGGAGTTTGAAATTAAGGAATGGTTGAGAAACCATCAAAATTTTCGCAAGTCTGATATTCGAAACCAATAACTACCAAGGCCTAGGGGAAAAATACAAACACCATTGTAATCGGGCGAGTTTCCACTTTTAGATGCAACAGGAATTTCTCGAGTTCGTCAATCCGTTCGCGAGAAATGGGAGCCTGAAGTTAAGGAATGGTCGAGAAACTATCAAAATTTTCGCATGTCTGATACTCGAAACCAGTAACTACAAAGGCCTAGGTGAAAAACACACATATCTTTGTCATCGGGCGAGTTTCTACTTTCAGATGCAACAAGAATTTCTCGAGTTCGTCAATCCGTTCGCCAGATATGGGAATTTGGATTTAAGCAATGGTTGAGCAACCATCAAAATTTTCGCAAGTCTGATACTCGAAACCAATAACTGGAATGACCTAGGAGAAAAGTACATACACCATTGTAATCGGGCGAGTTTCTGCTTTCAGATGCAACAGGAATTTCTCGAGTTCGTCAATCCGTTCGCGAGATATGGGAGTTTGAAGTTAAGGAATGCTTGAGAAACAGTCAAAATTTTCGCAAGTCTGATACTCGAAACCGACAACTGGAATGGCCTAGGGGAAAAGTACACACACCATTGTAATCGGGCGAGATTCTACTTTCAGATGCAACAGAAATTTCCCGAGTTCGTCCATCCGTTCGCGAGATATGGGAGTTTGAAGTTAAGGAATGCTTGAGAAACCATCAAAATTTTCGAAAGTCTGATACTAGAAACCAATAACTACAAAGGCATAGGGGAAAAATACACACACCATTGTAATCGGGCGTGTTTCTACTTTCAGATGCAACAGGAATTTCTCGAGTTCGTCAACCCGTTCGCGAGATATGGAAGTGTGAAATTAAGGAATGGTTGAGAAACCATCAAAATTTTCGCAAGTCTGATACTCGAAACCAATAACAACAATGGCCCAGGGGAAAAACACACATACCGTTGTAATCGGGCGAGTTTCTGCTTTCAGATGTAATAGGAAATTCTCGAGTTTGTCAATCCGTTCGCGAGATATGGAAGTGTGAAGTTACGGAATGGTTGTGAAACCATCAAAATTTTCGCTGGTCTGATACTCGAAACCGACAACTGGAATGGCCTAGGGGAAAAGTACACACACCATTGTAATCGGGCGAGATTCTACTTTCAGATGCAACAGGAATTTCTCGAGATCGTCAATCCGTTCGCGAGAAATGGGAGTTTGAAGTTAAGGAATGGTTAAGGAACCATCAAAATTTTCGCAATTCTGATACTTGAAACCAATAACTCCTATGGCCTTGGGCAAAGATGCACATACCGTTGTAATCGGGCGAGTTTCTGCTTTCAGATGCAATAGGAAATTCTCGAGTTTGTCAATCCGTTCGCGAGATATGGAAGTGTGAAGTTAAGGAATGGTTGTGAAACCATCAAAATTTTCGCTGGTCTGATACTCGAAACCAATAACTGGAATGACCTAGGCGAAAAGTACACACACCATTGTAATCGGGCGAGTTTCAACTTTCAGATGCAACAGGAATTTCTCGCGTTCGTCAATCCGTTCGCGAAATATCGGAGTTTGGAGTCAAGAGATGGTTGAGAAACCATCAAAATTTTCGCAAGTCTGATACTCGAAACCAATAACTGGAACGGCCTAGGGGAAAAGTACACACACCATTGTAATCGGGCGAGTTTCCACTTTCAGGTGCAACAGGAATTTCTCGAGTTCGTCAAACCGTTCGCGAGATATGGGTGTTTGAAGTTAAGGAATGGTTGAGAAAACATCAAAATTTTCGCTGGTCTGATACTCGAAACCAATAACTGGAATGGCCTAGGGGAAAAATACACATACCATTGTAATCGGGCGAGTTTCTACTTTCAGATGCAACAGGAATTTCTCGAGTTCGTCAATCCGTTCGCGAGATATGGGAGTTTGATGTTAAGGAATGGTAGAGAAAACATCAAAATTTTCGCTGGTCTGATACTCGAAACCAATAACTGGAACGGCCTAGGGGAAAAATACACACATCATTGTAATCGGGCGAGTCTCTACTTTCAGATGCAACAGGAATTTCTCTAGTTCGTCAATCCGTTCGCGAGATATGGGAGTTTGAAGTTAAGGAATGGTTGAGAAACCATCAAAATTTTCGCTGGTCTGATACTCGAAACCAATAACTACAAAGGCCTGGGGGAAAAATACACATACCGTTGTAATCGGGTGGGTTTCTACTTTCACATGCAACTGGAATTTCTCGAGTTCGTCAATCCGTTCGCGAGATATGGGTGTTTGAAGTTAAGGAATGGTTGAGAAACCACCAAAATCTTCGCTGGTCTGATACTCGAAACCAATAACAGGAATGGCCTAGGCGAAAAGTACACACACCATTGTAATCGGGCGAGTTTCCACTTTCAGATGCAACAGGAATTTCTCGAGTTCGTCAATCCGTTCGCGAGATATGGGAGTTTGAAGTTAAGGAATGGTTGAGAAACCATCCAAATTTTCGCAAGTCTGATACTCGAAACAAATAACTACAAAGGCCTACGGGAAAAATACGCATACCCTTGTAATCGGGCGAGTTTCCACTTTCAGATGCAACAGGAATTTCTCGAGTTTGTCAATCCGTTCGCGAGATATGGGAGTTTGATGTTAAGGAATGGTTGAGAAACCATCAAAATTTTCGCTGGTCTGATACTCGAAACCAATAACTGGAATGGCCTAGGGGAAAAGTTAACACACCATTGTAATCGGGCGAGTTTCTACTTTCAGATGCAACAGGAATTTCTCGAGTTCGTCAATCCGTTCGCGAAATATCAGAGTTTGGAGTTAAGAGATGGTTGAGAAACCATCAAAATTTTCGCAAGTCTGATATTCGATAACAACAACTGGAGTGGCCTAGGGGAAAAGTACACACAGCATTGTAATCGGGCGAGTTTCTACTTTCAGATACAACAGGAATTTCTCGAATTCCTCAATCCGTTCGCGATATATGGGAGTTTGAAGTTAAGGAATGGTTGAGGAACCATCAAAATATTCGCTGGTCTGATACTCGAAACCAATAACTACAAAGGCCTAGGCGAAAAATACACATACCGTTGTAATCGGACGAGTTTCTACTTTCACGTGCAACAGGAACTTCTCGAGTTCGTCAATCCGTTCGCGCGATATGGAAGTGTGAAGTTAAGGAATGGTTGAGAAACCATCAAAATTTTCGCAAGTCTGATAATCGAAACCAATAGCTGGAATGGTCCAGGGGAAAAGTACACACACCATTGTAATCGGGCGAGTTTCCACTTTCAGTTGCAACAGAAGTTTCTCGAGTTCGTCAATCCGTTCGCGAGATATGGGAGTTTGAATTTAAGGAATGGTTGAGAAACCATCAAAATTTTCGCTGGTCTGATACTCGAAACCAGTAACTACAAATGCCTACGGGAAAAATACACATACCTCTGTAATCGGGCGAGTTTCCACTTTCAGATGCAACAGGAATTTCTCGAGTTCGTCAATCCGTTCGCGAGATATGGGAGTTTGATGTTAAGGAATGGTTGAGAAACCATCAAAATTTTCGCTGGTCTGATACTCGAAACCAATAACTGGAATGGCCTAGGGGAAAAGTACACATACCATTGTAATCGGGCGAGTTTCTACTTTCAGATGCAACAGGAATTTCTGGAGTTCGTCAATCCTTTCGCGAGATATGGGAGTTTGAAGTTAAGGAATGGTTGAGCAACCGTCAAAATTTTCGCTGGTCTGATACTCGAATCCAACAACAGGAATGGCCTAGGGGAAAAGTACACACACCGTTGTAATCGGGCGAGTTTCAACTTTCAGATGCAACAGGAATTTCTCGAGTTCGTCAGTCCGTTCGCGAAATATCGGAGTTTGGAGTCAAGAGATGGTTGAGAAACCATCAAAATTTTCGCAAGTCTGATATTCGATAACATTAACTGGAGTGGCCTAGGGGAATAGTAAAAACAGCATTGTAATCGGGCGAGATTGTACTTTCAGATACAACAGGAATTTCTCGAATTCGTCAATCCGTTCACGATATATGGGAGTTTGAAGTTAAGGAATGGTTGAGGAACCATCAAAATATTCGCTGGTCTGATACTCGAAACCAATAACTGGAATGGCCTTGGGGAAACGTACACATACCATTGTAATCGGGCGAGTTTCTACTTTCAGATGCAACAGGAATTTCTCGACTTCATCAATCCGTTCGCGAGATATGGGAGTTTGAAGTTAAGGAACGGTTGAGGAACCATCAAAATTTTCGCTGGTCTGGTACTCGAAACCAATAAATGGAATGGCCTAGGGGAAAAGTACACACACCATTGTAATCGGGCGAGTTTCTACTTTCAGATGCAAGGGAAATTTCTCGAGTTCGTCAATCCGTTCGCGAGAAATGGGAGTTTGAAGTTAAGGAATGGTTGAGAAACTATCAAAATTTTCGCAAGTCTGTTACCCGAAACCAATAACTACAAAGGCCTAGGTGAAAAACACACATATCTTTGTAATCGGGCGAGTTTTTGCTTTCAGATGCAACAGGAATTTCTCGATTTCGTCAATCCGTTCGCGAGATATGGCAGTTTGAAGTTAAGGAATGCTTGAGAAACAATCAAAATTTTCGGTGGTCTGATCCTCGAAACCAATACCTGGCATGGCCTAGGGGAAAAGTACACACACCATTGTAATCGGGCGACTTCCTACTTTCAGATGCAACAGGAATTTCTCGAGTTCGTCAATCCGTTCGCGAGATATGGGAGTTTGAAATTAAGGAATGGTTGAGAAACCATCAAAATTTTCGCAAGTCTGATACTCGAAACCAATAACTACCAAGGCCTAGGGGAAAAATACACACACCATTGTAATCGGGCGAGTTTCCACTTTTAGATGCAACAGGAATTTCTCGAGTTCGTCAATCCGTTCGCGAGAAATGGGAGTTTGAAGTTAAGGAATGGTTGAGAAACTATCAAAATTTTCCCAAGTCTGATACTCGAAACCAGTAACTGCAAAGGCCTAGGTGAAAAACACACATATCTTTGTCATCGGGCGAGTTTCTACTTTCAGGTGCAACAAGAATTTCTCGAGTTCGTCAATCCGTTTGCGAGATATGGGAGTTTGAATTTAAGGAATGGTTGAGCAACCATCAAAATTTTCGCAAGTCTGATACTCGAAACCAATAACTGGAATGACCTAGGGGAAAAGTACACACACCATTGTAATCGGGCGAGTTCCTACTTTCAGATGCAACAGGAATTGCTGGAGTTCGTCAATCCGTTCGCGAGATATGGGAGTTTGCAGTTAAGGAATGCTTGAGAAACCATCAAAATTTTCGAAAGTCTGATACTAGAAAGCAATAACTACAAAGGCATAGGGGAAAAATACACACACCATTGTAATCGGGCGTGTTTCTACTTTCAGATGCAACAGGAATTTCTCGAGTTCGTCAACCCGTTCGCGAGATATGGAAGTGTGAAATTAAGGAATGGTTGAGAAACCATCAAAATTTTCGCAAGTCTGATACTCGAAACCAATAACAACAATGGCCCAGGGGAAAAACACACATACCGTTGTAATCGGGCGAGTTTCTGCTTTCAGATGCAATAGGAAATTCTCGAGTTTGTCAATCCGTTCGCGAGATATGGAAGTGTGAAGTTAAGGAATGGTTGTGATACCATCAAAATTTTCGCTGGTCTGATACTCGAAACCAATAACTGGAATGACCTAGGCGAAAAGTACACACACCATTGTAATCGGGCGAGTTTCAACTTTCAGATGCAACAGGAATTTCTCGAGTTCGTCAATCCGTTCGCGAAATATCGGAGTTTGGAGTCAAGAGGTGGTTGAGAAACCATCAAAATTTTCGCAAGTCTGATATTCGATAACATTAACTGGAGTGGCCTAGGGCGATAGTACAAACAGCATTGTAATCGGGCGAGATTGTACTTTCAGATGCAACAGGAATTTCTCGAGTTCGTCAATCCGTTCGCCAGATATGGGAATTTGGATTTAAGCAATGGTTGAGCAACCATCAAAATTTTCGCAAGTCTGATACTCGAAACCAATAACTGGAATGACCTAGGAGAAAAGTACATACACCATTGTAATCGGGCGAGTTTCTGCTTTCAGATGCAACAGGAATTTCTCGAGTTCGTCAATCCGTTCGCGAGATATGGGAGTTTGAAGTTAAGGAATGCTTGAGAAACAGTCAAAATTTTCGCAAGTCTGATACTCGAAACCGACAACTGGAATGGCCTAGGGGAAAAGTACACACACCATTGTAATCGGGCGAGATTCTACTTTCAGATGCAACAGGAATTTCTCGAGATCGTCAATCCGTTCGCGAGAAATGGGAGTTTGAAGTTAAGGAATGGTTAAGGAACCATCAAAATTTTCGCAATTCTGATACTTGAAACCAATAACTCCTATGGCCTTGGGCAAAGATGCACATACCGTTGTAATCGGGCGAGTTTCTGCTTTCAGATGCAATAGGAAATTCTCGAGTTTGTCAATCCGTTCGCGAGATATGGAAGTGTGAAGTTAAGGAATGGATGTGAAACCATCAAAATTTTCGCTGGTCTGATACTCGAAACCAATAACTGGAATGACCTAGGCGAAAAGTACACACACCATTGTAATCGGGCGAGTTTCAACTTTCAGATGCAACAGGAATTTCTCGCGTTCGTCAATCCGTTCGCGAAATATCGGAGTTTGGAGTCAAGAGATGGTTGAGAAACCATCAAAATTTTCGCAAGTCTGATACTCGAAACCAATAACTGGAACGGCCTAGGGGAAAAGTACACACACCATTGTAATCGGGCGAGTTTCCACTTTCAGGTGCAACAGGAATTTCTCGAGTTCGTCAAACCGTTCGCGAGATATGGGTGTTTGAAGTTAAGGAATGGTTGAGAAAACATCAAAATTTTCGCTGGTCTGATACTCGAAACCAATAACTGGAATGGCCTAGGGGAAAAATACACATACCATTGTAATCGGGCGAGTTTCTACTTTCAGATGCAACAGGAATTTCTCGAGTTCGTCAATCCGTTCGCGAGATATGGGAGTTTGATGTTAAGGAATGGTAGAGAAACCACCAAAATTTTCGCCGGTCTGATACTCGAAACCAATAACAGGAATGGCCTAGGGGAAAAGTACACACACCAGTGTAATCGGGCGAGTTTCCACTTTCAGATGCAACAGGAATTTCTCGAGTTCGTCAATCCGTTCGCGAGATATGGGAGTTTGAAGTTAAGGAATGGTTGAGAAACCATCCAAATTTTCGCAAGTCTGATACTCGAAACAAATAACTACAAAGGCCTACGGGAAAAATACACATACCTTTGTAATCGGGCGAGTTTCCACTTTCAGATGCAACAGGAATTTCTCGAGTTCGTCAATCCGTTCGCGAGATATGGGAGTTTGATGTTAAGGAATGGTTGAGAAAACATCAAAATTTTCGCTGGTCTGATACTCGAAACCAATAACTGGAATGGCCTAGGGGAAAAATACACACATCATTGTAATCGGGCGAGTTTCTACTTTCAGATGCAACAGGAATTTCTCGAGTTCGTCAATCCGTTCGCGAGATATGGGAGTTTGAAGTTAAGGAATGGTTGAGAAACCATCAAAATTTTCGCTGGTCTGATACTCGAAACCAATAACTACAAAGGCCTAGGGGAAAAACACACATATCTTTGTAATCGGGCGAGTTTCTAATTTCAGATGCAACAGGAATTTCTCGAGTTTGTCAATCCGTTCGCGAGAAATGGGAGTTTGATGTTAAGGAATGGTTGAGAAACCATCAAAATTTTCGCTGTTCTGATACTCGAAACCAATAACTGGAATGGCCTACGGGAAAAGTTAACACACCATTGTAATCGGGCGAGTTTCTACTTTCAGATACAACAGGAATTTCTCGAATTCGTCAATCCGTTCGCGATATATGGGAGTTTGAAGTTAAGGAATGGTTGAGGAACCATCAAAATATTCGCTGGTCTGATACTCGAAACCAATAACTACAAAGGCCTAGGCGAAAAATACACATACCGTTGTAATCGGGCGAGTTTCTACTTTCACGTGCAACAGGAACTTCTCGAGTTCGTCAATCCTTTCGCGCGATATGGAAGTGTGAAGTTAAGGAATGGTTGAGAAACCATCAAAATTTTCGCAAGTCTGATAATCGAAACCAATAGCTGGAATGGTCCAGGGGAAAAGTACACACACCATTGTAATCGGGCGAGTTTCCACTTTCAGTTGCAACAGAAGTTTCTCGAGTTCGTCAATCCGTTCGCGAGATATGGGAGTTTGAATTTAAGGAATGGTTGAGAAACCATCAAAATTTTCGCTGGTCTGATACTCGAAACCAATAACTGGAATGGCCTAGGGGAAAAATACACACACCATTGTACTCGGGCGAGTTTCTACTTTCAGATGCAACAGGAATTTCTCGAGTTCGTCAATCAGTTAGCGAGATATGGGAGTTTGAAGTTAAGGAATGGTTGAGAAATCATCCAAATTTTCGCAAGTCTGATACTCGAAACCAATAACTACCAAGGCCTAGGGGAAAAACACACATATCTTTGTAATCGGGCGAGTTTCTACTTTCAGATGCAACAGGAATTTCTCGAGTTCGTCAATCCATTCGCGAGATATGGGAGTTTGAAGTTAAGGAATGGTTGAGAAACCATCCAAATTTTCGTAAGTCTGATACTCGAAACAAATAACTACAAAGGCCTACGGGAAAAATACACATACCTTTGTAATCGGGCGAGTTTCCACTTTCAGATGCAACAGGAATTTCTCGAGTTCATCAATCCGTTCGCGAGATATGGGAGTTTCATGTTAAGGAATGGTTGAGAATACATCAAAGTTTTCTCTGGTCTGATACTCGAAACCAATAACTGGAATGGCCTAGGGGAAAAATACACAGACCATTGTAATCGGGCGAGTTTCTACTTTCAGATGCAACAGGAATTTCTCGAGTTCGTCAATCCGTTCGCGAGATATGGGAGTTTGAAGTTAAGGAATGGTTGAGAAACCATCAAAATTTTCGCTGGTCTGATACTCGAAACCAATAACTACAAAGGCCTAGGGGAAAAATACACATATCTTTGTAATCGGGCGAGTTTCTACTTTCAGATGCAACAGGAATTTCTCGAGTTCGTCAATCCGTTCGCGAGATATGGGAGTTTGAAGTTAAGGAATGCTTGAGAAACCATCAAAATTTTCGAAAGTCTGATACTCGAAACCAATAAATACAAAGGCCTAGGGGAAAAGTACACACACCATTGTAATCGGGAGAGTTTCCACTTTCAGATGCAACAGGAATTTCTCGAGTTCGTCAATCCGTTCGCGAGATATGGGTGTTTGAAGTTAAGGAATGGTTGAGAAAACATCAAAATTTTCGCTGGTCTGATACTCGAAACCAACAACTGGAATGGCCTAGGGGAAAAGTACACACACCATTGTAATCGGGCGAGTTTCCACTTTCAGATGCAACAGGAATTTCTCGAGTTCGTCAATCCGTTCGCGAGATATGGGAGTTTGAAGTTAAGGAATGGTTGAGAAACCATCCAAATTTTCGCAAGTCTGATACTCGAAACAAATAACTACAAAGGCCTACGGGAAAAATACGCATACCCTTGTAATCGGGCGAGTTTCCACTTTCAGATGCAACAGGAATTTCTCGAGTTTGTCAATCCGTTCGCGAGATATGGGAGTTTGATGTTAAGGAATGGTTGAGAAACCATCAAAATTTTCGCTGGTCTGATACTCGAAACCAATAACTGGAATGGCCTAGGGGAAAAGTTACCACACCATTGTAATCGGGCGAGTTTCTACTTTCAGATGCAACAGGAATTTCTCGAGTTCGTCAATCCGTTCGCGAAATATCGGAGTTTGGAGTTAAGAGATGGTTGAGAAACCATCAAAATTTTCGCAAGTCTGATAATCGAAACCAATAGCTGGAATGGTCCAGGGGAAAAGTACACACACCATTGTAATCGGGCGAGTTTCCACTTTCAGTTGCAACAGAAGTTTCTCGAGTTCGTCAATCCGTTCGCGAGATATGGGAGTTTGAATTTAAGGAATGGTTGAGAAACCATCAAAATTTTCGCTGGTCTGATACTCGAAACCAGTAACTACAAATGCCTACGGGAAAAATACACATACCTCTGTAATCGGGCGAGTTTCCACTTTCAGATGCAACAGGAATTTCTCGAGTTCGTCAATCCGTTCGCGAGATATGGGAGTTTGATGTTAAGGAATGGTTGAGAAACCATCAAAATTTTCGCTGGTCTGATACTCGAAACCAATAACTGGAATGGCCTAGGGGAAAAGTACACATACCATTGTAATCGGGCGAGTTTCTACTTTCAGATGCAACAGGAATTTCTGGAGTTCGTCAATCCTTTCGCGAGATATGGGAGTTTGAAGTTAAGGAATGGTTGAGCAACCGTCAAAATTTTCGCTGGTCTGATACTCGAATCCAACAACAGGAATGGCCTAGGGGAAAAGTACACACACCGTTGTAATCGGGCGAGTTTCAACTTTCAGATGCAACAGGAATTTCTCGAGTTCGTCAGTCCGTTCGCGAAATATCGGAGTTTGGAGTCAAGAGATGGTTGAGAAACCATCAAAATTTTCGCAAGTCTGATATTCGATAACATTAACTGGAGTGGCCTAGGGGAATAGTAAAAACAGCATTGTAATCGGGCGAGATTGTACTTTCAGATACAACAGGAATTTCTCGAATTCGTCAATCCGTTCACGATATATGGGAGTTTGAAGTTAAGGAATGGTTGAGGAACCATCAAAATATTCGCTGGTCTGATACTCGAAACCAATAACTGGAATGGCCTTGGGGAAACGTACACATACCATTGTAATCGGGCGAGTTTCCACTTTCAGATGCAACAGGAATTTCTCGACTTCATCAATCCGTTCGCGAGATATGGGAGTTTGAAGTTAAGGAATGGTTGAGGAACCATCAAAATTTTCGCTGGTCTGGTACTCGAAACCAATAAATGGAATGGCCTAGGGGAAAAGTACACACACCATTGTAATCGGGCGAGTTTCTACTTTCAGATGCAAGGGAAATTTCTCGAGTTCGTCAATCCGTTCGCGAGAAATGGGAGTTTGAAGTTAAGGAATGGTTGAGAAACTATCAAAATTTTCGCAAGTCTGTTACCCGAAACCAATAACTACAAAGGCCTAGGTGAAAAACACACATATCTTTGTAATCGGGCGAGTTTTTGCTTTCAGATGCAACAGGAATTTCTCGATTTCGTCAATCCGTTCGCGAGATATGGCAGTTTGAAGTTAAGGAATGCTTGAGAAACAATCAAAATTTTCGGTGGTCTGATCCTCGAAACCAATACCTGGCATGGCCTAGGGGAAAAGTACACACACCATTGTAATCGGGCGACTTCCTACTTTCAGATGCAACAGGAATTTCTCGAGTTCGTCAATCCGTTCGCGAGATATGGGAGTTTGAAATTAAGGAATGGTTGAGAAACCATCAAAATTTTCGCAAGTCTGATACTCGAAACCAATAACTACCAAGGCCTAGGGGAAAAATACACACACCATTGTAATCGGGCGAGTTTCCACTTTTAGATGCAACAGGAATTTCTCGAGTTCGTCAATCCGTTCGCGAGAAATGGGAGTTTGAAGTTAAGGAATGGTTGAGAAACTATCAAAATTTTCGCAAGTCTGATACTCGAAACCAGTAACTGCAAAGGCCTAGGTGAAAAACACACATATCTTTGTCATCGGGCGAGTTTCTACTTTCAGGTGCAACAAGAATTTCTCGAGTTCGTCAATCCGTTTGCGAGATATGGGAGTTTGAATTTAAGGAATGGTTGAGCAACCATCAAAATTTTCGCAAGTCTGATACTCGAAACCAATAACTGGAATGACCTAGGGGAAAAGTACACACACCATTGTAATCGGGCGAGTTCCTACTTTCAGATGCAACAGGAATTGCTGGAGTTCGTCAATCCGTTCGCGAGATATGGGAGTTTGCAGTTAAGGAATGCTTGAGAAACCATCAAAATTTTCGAAAGTCTGATACTAGAAAGCAATAACTACAAAGGCATAGGGGAAAAATACACACACCATTGTAATCGGGCGTGTTTCTACTTTCAGATGCAACAGGAATTTCTCGAGTTCGTCAACCCGTTCGCGAGATATGGAAGTGTGAAATTAAGGAATGGTTGAGAAACCATCAAAATTTTCGCAAGTCTTATACTCGAAACCAATAACAACAATGGCCCAGGGGAAAAACACACATACCGTTGTAATCGGGCGAGTTTCTGCTTTCAGATGCAATAGGAAATTCTCGAGTTTGTCAATCCGTTCGCGAGATATGGAAGTGTGAAGTTAAGGAATGGTTGTGATACCATCAAAATTTTCGCTGGTCTGATACTCGAAACCAATAACTGGAATGACCTAGGCGAAAAGTACACACACCATTGTAATCGGGCGAGTTTCAACTTTCAGATGCAACAGGAATTTCTCGAGTTCGTCAATCCGTTCGCGAAATATCGGAGTTTGGAGTCAAGAGATGGTTGAGAAACCATCAAAATTTTCGCAAGTCTGATATTCGATAACATTAACTGGAGTGGCCTAGGGGGATAGTACAAACAGCATTGTAATCGGGCGAGATTGTACTTTCAGATGCAACAGGAATTTCTCGAGTTCGTCAATCCGTTCGCGAAATATGGGAGTTTGAAATTAAGGAATGGTTGAGAAACCATCAAAATTTTCGCAAGTCTGATATTCGAAACCAATAACTACCAAGGCCTAGGGGAAAAATACAAACACCATTGTAATCGGGCGAGTTTCCACTTTCAGATGCAACAGGAATTGCTGGAGTTCGTCAATCCGTTCGCGAGATATGGAAGTGTGAAATTAAGGAATGGTTGAGAAACCATCAAAATTTTCGCAAGTCTGATACTCGAAACCAATAACAACAATGGCCCAGGGGAAAAACACACATACCGTTGTAATCGGGCGAGTTTCTGCTTTCAGATGCAATAGGAAATTCTCGAGTTTGTCAATCCGTTCGCGAGATATGGAAGTGTGAAGTTAAGGAATGGTTGTGATACCATCAAAATTTTCGCTGGTCTGATACTCGAAACCAATAACTGGAATGACCTAGGCGAAAAGTACACACACCATTGTAATCGGGCGAGTTTCAACTTTCAGATGCAACAGGAATTTCTCGAGTTCGTCAATCCGTTCGCGAAATATCGAAGTTTGGAGTCAAGAGATGGTTGAGAAACCATCAAAATTTTCGCAAGTCTGATATTCGATAACATTAACTGGAGTGGCCTAGGGGGATAGTACAAACAGCATTGTAATCGGGCGAGATTGTACTTTCAGATGCAACAGGAATTTCTCGAGTTCGTCAATCCGTTCGCGAGATATGGGAGTTTGAAATTAAGGAATGGTTGAGAAACCATCAAAATTTTCGCAAGTCTGATATTCGAAACCAATAACTACCAAGGCCTAGGGGAAAAATACAAACACCATTGTAATCGGGCGAGTTTCCACTTTCAGATGCAACAGGAATTGCTGGAGTTCGTCAATCCGTTCGCGAGATATGGGAGTGTGAAATTAAGGAATGGTTGAGAAACCATCAAAATTTTCGCAAGTCTGATACTCGAAACCTATAACAACAATGGCCCAGGGGAAAAAAACACATACCGTTGTAATCGGGCGAGTTTCTGCTTTCAGATGCAATAGGAAATTCTCGAGTTTGTCAATCCGTTCGCGAGATATGGAAGTGTGAAGTTAAGGAATGGTTGTGAAACCATCAAAATTTTCGCTGGTCTGATACTCGAAACCAATAACTGGAATGACCTAGGCGAAAAGTACACACACCATTGTAATCGGGCGAGTTTCAACTTTCAGATGCAACAGGAATTTCTCGAGTTCGTCAATCCGTTCGCGAGATATGGAAGTGTGAAATTAAGGAATGGTTGAGAAACCATCAAAATTTTCGCAAGTCTGATACTCGAAACCAATAACAACAATGGCCCAGGGGAAAAAAACACATACCGTTGTAATCAGGCGAGTTTCTGCTTTCAGATGCAATAGGAAATTCTCGAGTTCGTCAATCCGTTCGCAAGATATGGAGTGTGAAGTTACGGAATGGTTGAGAAACCATCAAAATTTTCGCTGGTCTGGTACTCGAAACCAATAAATGGAATGGCCTAGGGTAAAAGTACACACACCATTGTAATCGGGCGAGTTTCTACTTTCAGATGCAAGAGAAATTTCTCGAGTTCGTCAATCCGTTCGCGAGAAATGGGAGTTTGAAGTTAAGGAATGGTTGAGAAACTATCAAAATTTTCGCAAGTCTGATACCCGAAACCAATAACTACAAAGGCCTAGGTGAAAAACACACATATCTTTGTAATCGGGCGAGTTTCTGCTTTCAGATGCAACAGGAATTTCTCGGTTTCGTCAATCCGTTCGCGAGATATGGCAGTTTGAAGTTAAGGAATGCTTGAGAAACAATCAAAATTTTCGGTGGCCTGATACTCGAAACCAATACCTGGCATGGCCTAGGGGAAAAGTAAACACACCATTGAAATCGGGCGACTTCCTACTTTCAGATGCAACAGGAATTTCTCGAGTTCGTCAATCCGTTCGCGAGAAATGGAGTGTGAAGTTACGGAATGGTTGAGAAACCATCAAAATTTTCGAAAGTCTGATACTCGAAACCAATAACTGGAATGGCCTAGGGGAAAAGTACTCACACCATTGTAATCGGGCGAGTTTCCACTTTCAGATGCAACAGGAATTTCTCGAGTTCGTCAATCCGTTCGCGAGATATGGGAGTTTGAAGTTAAGGAATGGTTGAGAAACTATCAAAATTTTCGCAAATCTGATACTCGAAACCAATAACTACAAATGCCTAGGGGAAAAATACACATACCGTTGTAATCGGGCGAGATTCTACTTTCAGGTGCAATAGGAATTAATGGAGTTCGTCAATCCGTGCGCGAGATATGGGCGTTTGATGTTAAGGAATGGTTGAGCAACCATCAAAATTTTCGCTGGGCTGATACTCGAAACCAACAACAGGAATGGCCTGGTGGAAAAGTACACACATCATTGTAATCGGGCGAGTTTCCACTTTCAGATGCAACAGAAATTTCTCGAGTTCGTCAATCCGTTCGCGAGATATGGGAGTTTGAATTTAAGGAATGGTTGAGAAACCATCAAAATTTTCGCTGGTCTGATACTCGAAACCAATAACTGGAATGGCCTAGGAGAAACGTACACATACCATTGTAATCGGGCGAGTTTCTGCTTTCAGATTAAATAGGAGATTCTCGAGTTTGTCAATCCGTTCGCGAGATATGGAGTGTGAAGTTACGGAATGGTTAAGAAACCATCAAAATTTTCGAAAGTCTGATACTCGAAACCAATAACTGGAATGGTCTAGGGGAAAAGTACACACACCATTGTAATCGGGCGAGTTTCTACTTTCAGATGCAACAGGAATTTTTCGAGTTCGTCAACCCGTTCGCGAGATATGGGAGTTTGAAGATACGGAATGGTTGAGAGATCATCAAAATTTTCGCAAGTCTGATACTCGAAACCAATAACTACAATGGCCCAGGGGAAAAACACACATACCGTTGTAATTGGGAGAGTTTCTACTTTCGGATGCAACAGGAATTTCTCGAGTTCGTCAATCCGTTCGCGAGATACGGGAGTTTGAAGTTAAGGAATGCTTGAGAAACCATCAAAATTTTCGCAAGTCTGATACACGAAACCAATAACTACAAAGGCCTAGGGCAAAAACACACATACCTTTGTAATCGGGCAGGTTTCCACTCTCAGATGCAACAGGAATTTCTCGAGTTCGTCAATCCGTTCGAGAGATATGGGTGTTTGAAGTTAAGGAATGGTTGAGAAACCATCGAAATTTTCGCATTTCTAATGCTAGAAACGAATAACTGGAATGGCCTAGGGGAAAAGTAAACACACCATTCTAATCGGGCGAGGGTCTACTTTCAGATGCAACAGGAATTTCTCGAGTTCGTCAATCCGTTCGCGAGATATGGCAGTTTGAAGTTGAGGAATGCTTGAGAAACAATCAAAATTTTCGGTGGCCTGATACTCGAAACCAGTAACTGCAAAGGCCTAGGTGAAAAACACACATATCTTTGTCATCGGGCGAGTTTCTACTTTCAGATGCAACAAGAATTTCTCGAGTTCGTCAATCCGTTTGCGAGATATTGGAGTTTGAATTTAAGGAATGGTTGAGCAACCATCAAAATTTTCGCAAGTCTGATACTCGAAACCAATAACTGGAATGACCTAGGGGAAAAGTACACACACCATTGTAATCGGGCGAGTTCCTACTTTCAGATGCAACAGGAATTGCTGGAGTTCGTCAAACCGTTCGCTAGAAATGGGAGTTTGCAGTTAAGGAATGCTTGAGAAACCATCAAAATTTTCGAAAGTCTGATACTAGAAACCAATAACTACAAAGGCATAGGGGAAAAATACACACACCATTGTAATCGGGCGTGTTTCTACTTTCAGATGCAACAGGAATTTCTCGAGTTCGTCAACCCGTTCGCGAGATATGGAAGTGTGAAATTAAGGAATGGTTGAGAAACCATCAAAATTTTCGCAAGTCTGATACTCGAAACCAATAACAACAATGGCCCAGGGGAAAAACACACATACCGTTGTAATCGGGCGAGTTTCTGCTTTCAGATGCAATAGGAAATTCTCGAGTTTGTCAATCCGTTCGCGAGATATGGAAGTGTGAAGTTAAGGAATGGTTGTGATACCATCAAAATTTTCGCTGGTCTGATACTCGAAACCAATAACTGGAATGACCTAGGCGAAAAGTACACACACCATTGTAATCGGGCGAGTTTCAACTTTCAGATGCAACAGGAATTTCTCGAGTTCGTCAATCCGTTCGCGAAATATCGGAGTTTGGAGTCAAGAGATGGTTGAGAAACCATCAAAATTTTCGCAAGTCTGATATTCGATAACATTAACTGGAGTGGCCTAGGGGGATAGTACAAACAGCATTGTAATAGGGCGAGATTGTACTTTCAGATGCAACAGGAATTTCTCGAGTTCGTCAATCCGTTCGCGAGATATGGGAGTTTGAAATTAAGGAATGGTTGAGAAACCATCAAAATTTTCGCAAGTCTGATATTCGAAACCAATAACTACCAAGGCCTAGGGGAAAAATACAAACACCATTGTAATCGGGCGAGTTTCCACTTTTAGATGCAACAGGAATTTCTCGAGTTCGTCAATCCGTTCGCGAGAAATGGGAGTCTGAAGTTAAGGAATGGTTGAGAAACTATCAAAATTTTCGCAAGTCTGATACTCGAAACCAGTAACTACAAAGGCCTAGGTGAAAAACACACATATCTTTGTCATCGGGCGAGTTTCTACTTTCAGATGCAACAAGAATTTCTCGAGTTCGTCAATCCGTTCGCCAGATATGGGAGTTTAGATTTAAGCAATGGTTGAGCAACCATCAAAATTTTCGCAAGTCTGATACTCGAAACCAATAACTGGAATGACCTAGGGGAAAAGTACACACACCATTGTAATCGGGCGAGATTCTACTTTCAGATGCAACAGGAATTTCTCGAGATCGTCAATCCGTTCGCGAGAAATGGGAGTTTGAAGTTAAGGAATGGTTAAGGAACCATCAAAATTTTCGCAATTCTGATACTTGAAACCAATAACTCCTATGGCCTTGGGCAAAGATGCACATACCGTTGTAATCGGGCGAGTTTCTGCTTTCAGATGCAATAGTAAATTCTCGAGTTTGTCAATCCGTTCGCGAGATATGGAAGTGTGAAGTTAAGGAATGGTTGTGAAACCATCAAAATTTTCGCTGGTCTGATACTCGAAACCAATAACTGGAATGACCTAGGCGAAAAGTACACACACCATTGTAATCGGGCGAGTTTCAACTTTCAGATGCAACAGGAATTTCTCGCGTTCGTCAATCCGTTCGCGAAATATCGGAGTTTGGAGTCAAGAGATGGTTGAGAAACCATCAAAATTTTCGCAAGTCTGATATTCGATAACGTTAACTGGAGTGGCCTAGGGGAATAGTACAAACAGCATTGTAATCGGGCGAGATTGTACTTTCAGATACAACAGGAATTTCTCGAATTCGTCAATCCGTTCACGATATATGGGAGTTTGAAGTTAAGGAATGGTTGAGGAACCATCAAAATATTCGCTGGTCTGATACGAGAAACCAATAACTGGAATGGCCTTGGGGAAACGTACACATACCATTGTAATTGGGCGAGTTTCTACTTTCAGAGGCAACAGGAATTTCTCGAGTTCATCAATCCGTTCGCGAGATATGGGAGTTTGAAGTTAAGGAATGGTTGAGGAACCATCAAAATTTTCGCAAGTCTGATACTTGAAACCAATAACTCCTATGGCCTAGGGCAAAGATGCACATACCGTTGTAATCGGGCGAGTTTCTGCTTTCAGATGCAATAGGAAATTCTCGAGTTCGTCAATCCGTTCGCGAGATATGGAGTGTGATGTTACGGAATGGTTGAGAGACCATCAAAATTTTCGCTGGTCTGGTACTCGAAACCAATAAATGGAATGGCCTAGGGGAAAAGTACACACACCATTGTAATCGGGCGAGTATCTACTTTCAGATGCAAGAGAAATTTCTCGAGTTCGTCAATCCGTTCGCGAGAAATGGGAGTTTGAAGTTAAGGAATGGTTGAGAAACTATCAAAATTTTCGCAAGTCTGATACCCGAAACCAATAACTACAAAGGCCTAGGTGAAAAACACACATATCTTTGTAATCGGGCGAGTTTCTGCTTTCAGATGCAACAGGAATTTCTCGGTTTCGTCAATCCGTTCGCGAGATATGGCAGTTTGAAGTTGAGGAATGCTTGAGAAACAATCAAAATTTTCGGTGGCCTGATACTCGAAACCAATACCTGGCATGGCCTAGGGGAAAAGTACACACACCATTGTAATCGGGCGACTTCCTACTTTCAGATGCAACAGGAATTTCTCGAGTTCGTCAATCCGTTCGCGAGAAATGGGAGTTTGAAGTTAAGGAATGGTTGAGAAACTATCAAAATTTTCGCAAGTCTGATACTCGAAACCAATAACTGGAATGACCTAGGGGAAAAGTACACACACCATTGTAATCGGGCGAGTTTCAACTTTCAGATGCAACAGGAATTTCTCGAGTTCGTCAATCCGTTCGCGAAATATCGGAGTTTGGAGTCAAGAGATGGTTGAGAAACCATCAAAATTTTCGCAAGTCTGATATTCGATAACATTAACTGGAGTGGCCTAGGGGAATAGTACAAACAGCATTGTAATCGGGCGAGATTGTACTTTCAGATGCAACAGGAATTTCTCGAGTTCGTCAATCCGTTCGCGAGATATGGGAGTTTGAAATTAAGGAATGGTTGAGAAACCATCAAAATTTTCGCAAGTCTGATACTCGAAACCAATAACTACCAAGGCCTAGGGGAAAAATACACACACCATTGTAATCGGGCGAGTTTCCACTTTTAGATGCAACAGGAATTTCTCGAGTTCGTCAATCCGTTCGCGAGAAATGGGAGTTTGAAGTTAAGGAATGGTTGAGAAACTATCAAAATTTTCGCAAGTCTGATACTCGAAACCAGTAACTACAAAGGCCTAGGTGAAAAACCACATATCTTTGTCATCGGGCGAGTTTCTACTTTCAGATGCAACAAGAATTTCTCGAGTTCGTCAATCCGTTCGCGAGATATGGGAGTTTGAATTTAAGGAATGGTTGAGCAACCATCAAAATTTTTGAAGTCTGATACTCGAAACCAATAACTGGAATGACCTAGGGGAAAAGTACACAAACCATTGTAATCGGGCGAGTTCCTACTTTCAGATGCAACAGGAATTGCTGGAGTTCGTCAATCCGTTCGCGAGATATGGGAGTGTGAAATTAAGGAATGGTTGAGAAACCATCAAAATTTTCGCAAGTCTGATACTCGAAACCAATAACAACAATGGCCCAGGGGAAAAAAACACATACCGTTGTAATCGGGCGAGTTTCTGCTTTCAGATGCAATAGGAAATTCTCGAGTTTGTCAATCCGTTCGCGAGATATGGAAGTGTGAAGTTAAGGAATGGTTGTGAAACCATCAAAATTTTCGCTGGTCTGATACTCGAAACCAATAACTGGAATGACCTAGGCGAAAAGTACACACACCATTGTAATCGGGCGAGTTTCAACTTTCAGATGCAACAGGAATTTCTCGAGTTCGTCAATCCGTTCGCGAGATATGGAAGTGTGAAATTAAGGAATGGTTGAGAAACCATCAAAATTTTCGCAAGTCTGATACTCGAAACCAATAACAACAATGGCCCAGGGGAAAAAAACACATACCGTTGTAATCGGGCGAGTTTCTGCTTTCAGATGCAATAGGAAATTCTCGAGTTCGTCAATCCGTTCGCGAGATATGGAGTGTGAAGTTACGGAATGGTTGAGAAACCATCAAAATTTTCGCTGGTCTGGTACTCGAAACCAATAAATGGAATGGCCTAGGGTAAAAGTACACACACCATTGTAATCGGGCGAGTTTCTACTTTCAGATGCAAGAGAAATTTCTCGAGTTCGTCAATCCGTTCGCGAGAAATGGGAGTTTGAAGTTAAGGAATGGTTGAGAAACTATCAAAATTTTCGCAAGTCTGATACCCGAAACCAATAACTACAAAGGCCTAGGTGAAAAAAACACATATCTTTGTAATCGGGCGAGTTTCTGCTTTCAGATGCAACAGGAATTTCTCGGTTTCGTCAATCCGTTCGCGAGATATGGCAGTTTGAAGTTAAGGAATGCTTGAGAAACAATCAAAATTTTCGGTGGCCTGATACTCGAAACCAATACCTGGCATGGCCTAGGGGAAAAGTACACACACCATTGAAATCGGGCGACTTCCTACTTTCAGATGCAACAGGAATTTCTCGAGTTCGTCAATCCGTTCGCGAGAAATGGAGTGTGAAGTTACGGAATGGTTGAGAAACCATCAAAATTTTCGAAAGTCTGATACTCGAAACCAATAACTGGAATGGCCTAGGGGAAAAGTACTCACACCATTGTAATCGGGCGAGTTTCCACTTTCAGATGCAACAGGAATTTCTCGAGTTCGTCAATCCGTTCGCGAGATATGGGAGTTTGAAGTTAAGGAATGGTTGAGAAACTATCAAAATTTTCGCAAATCTGATACTCGAAACCAATAACTACAAATGCCTAGGGGAAAAATACACATACCGTTGTAATCGGGCGAGATTCTACTTTCAGGTGCAATAGGAATTAATGGAGTTCGTCAATCCTGCGCGAGATATGGGCGTTTGATGTTAAGGAATAGTTGAGAAACCATCAAAATTTTCGCTCGTCTGATACTCGAAACCAATAACGGGAATGGCCTAGGGGAAAAGTACACACACCATTGTAATCGGGCGAGTTTCTACTTTCAGATGCAACAGGTATTTCTCGAGTTCGTCAATCCGTTCGCGAGATATGGGAGTTTGAAGTTAAGGAATGGTTGAGCAACCATCAAAATTTTCGCTGGGCTGATACTCGAAACCAACAACAGGAATGGCCTGGTGGAAAAGTACACACATCATTGTAATCGGGCGAGTTTCCACTTTCAGATGCAACAGAAATTTCTCGAGTTCGTCAATCCGTTCGCGAGATATGGGAGTTTGAATTTAAGGAATGGTTGAGAAACCATCAAAATTTTCGCTGGTCTGATACTCGAAACCAATAACTGGAATGGCCTAGGAGAAACGTACACATACCATTGTAATCGGGCGAGTTTCTGCTTTCAGATTAAATAGGAGATTCTCGAGTTTGTCAATCCGTTCGCGAGATATGGAGTGTGAAGTTACGGAATGGTTAAGAAACCATCAAAATTTTCGAAAGTCTGATACTCGAAACCAATAACTGGAATGGTCTAGGGGAAAAGTACACACACCATTGTAATCGGGCGAGTTTCTACTTTCAGATGCAACAGGAATTTTTCGAGTTCGTCAACCCGTTCGCGAGATATGGGAGTTTGAAGATACGGAATGGTTGAGAGATCATCAAAATTTTCGCAAGTCTGATACTCGAAACCAATAACTACAATGGCCCAGGGGAAAAACACACATACCGTTGTAATTGGGAGAGTTTCTACTTTCGGATGCAACAGGAATTTCTCGAGTTCGTCAATCCGTTCGCGAGATACGGGAGTTTGAAGTTAAGGAATGCTTGAGAAACCATCAAAATTTTCGCAAGTCTGATACACGAAACCAATAACTACAAAGGCCTAGGGCAAAAACATACATACCTTTGTAATCGGGCGGGTTTCCACTCTCAGATGCAACAGGAATTTCTCGAGTTCGTCAATCCGTTCGAGAGATATGGGTGTTTGAAGTTAAGGAATGGTTGAGAAACCATCGAAATTTTCGCACTTCTAATGCTAGAAACGAATAACTGGAATGGCCTAGGGGAAAAGTACACACACCATTCTAATCGGGCGAGGGTCTACTTTCAGATGCAACAGGAATTTCTCGAGTTCGTCAATCCGTTCGCGAGATATGGGTGTGTGAAGATAAGGAATGGTTGAGAAACCATCAAAATTTTCGCTGGTCTGATACTCGAAACCAATAACTGGAATGGCCTAGGGGAAAAATACACACACCATTGTACTCGGGCGACTTTCTACTTTTAGTGCAACAGAAATATCTCGTGTTCGTCAATCCGTTCGCGAGATATGGGTGTTTGAAGTTAAGGAATGGTTGAGAAACCATCAAAATTTTCGCCGGTCTGATACTCGAAACCAATAACTGGAATGGCCTAGGGGAAAAGTACACACACCATTGTAATCGGGCGAGTTTCCACTTTTAGATGCAACAGGAATTTCTCGAGTTCATCAATCCGTTCGCGAGATATGGGAGTTTGAAGTTAAGGAATGGTTGTGAAACCATCAAAATTTTCGCAAGTCTGATACTCGAAACCAATGACTACAAAGGCCCAGGTGAAAAACACACATATCTTTGTAATCGGGCGAGATTCGACTTTCAGATGCAACAGGAATTTCTCGAGTTCGTCAATCCGTTCGCGAGATATGGGAGTTTGAAGTTAAGGAGTGCTTCAGAAACCATCAAAATTTTCGGCGGTCTGATACTCGAAACCAATAACTGGCATGGCCTAGGGGAACAGTACACACACCATTGTAATCGGGCGAGTTCCTACTTTCAGATGCAACAGGAAATTCTCCAGTTCGTCAATCCGTTCGCGAGATATGGAAGTGTGAAGTTAAGGAATGGTTATGAAACCATCAAAATTTTCGCTGGTCTGATACTCGAAACCAATAACTGGAATGACCTAGGCGAAAAGTACACACACCATTGTAATCGGGCGATTTTCTGCTTCCAGGTGCAACAGGAATTTCTCGAGATCGTCAATCCGTTCGCGAGATATGGGAGTTTGAAGTTAAGGAGTGCTTGAGAAACCATCAAAATTTTCGGCGGTCTGATACTCGAAACCAATAACTGGCATGGCCTAGGGGAAAAGTACACACACCATTGTAATCGGGCGAGTTCCTACTTTCAGATGCAACAGGAAATTCTCCAGTTCGTCAATCCGTTCGCGAGATATGGAAGTGTGAAGTTAAGGAATGGTTATGAAACCATCAAAATTTTCGCTGGTCTGATACTCGAAACCAATAACTGGAATGACCTAGGCGAAAAGTACACACACCATTGTAATCGGGAGATTTTCTGCTTCCAGGTGCAACAGGAATTTCTCGAGATCGTCAATCCGTTCGCGAGATATGGGAGTTTGAAGTTAAGGAATGGTTGAGCAACCATCAAAATTTTCGCAAGTCTGATACTCGAAACCAATAACTGGAATGACCTAGGGGAAAAGTACACACACCATTGTAATCGGGCGAGTTCCTACTTTCAGATGCAACAGGAATTGCTGGAGTTCGTCAATCCGTTCGCGAGATATGGGAGTGTGAAATTAAGGAATGGTTGAGAAACCATCAAAATTTTCGCAAGTCTGATACTCGAAACCAATAACAACAATGGCCCAGGGGAAAAAAACACATACCGTTGTAATCGGGCGAGTTTCTGCTTTCAGATGCAATAGGAAATTCTCGAGTTTGTCAATCCGTTCGCGAGATATGGAAGTGTGAAGTTAAGGAATGGTTGTGAAACCATCAAAATTTTCGCTGGTCTGATACTCGAAACCAATAACTGGAATGACCTAGGCGAAAAGTACACACACCATTGTAATCGGGCGAGTTTCAACTTTCAGATGCAACAGGAATTTCTCGAGTTCGTCAATCCGTTCGCGAGATATGGAAGTGTGAAATTAAGGAATGGTTGAGAAACCATCAAAATTTTCGCAAGTCTGATACTCGAAACCAATAACAACAATGGCCCAGGGGAAAAAAACACATACCGTTGTAATCGGGCGAGTTTCTGCTTTCAGATGCAATAGGAAATTCTCGAGTTCGTCAATCCGTTCGCGAGATATGGAGTGTGATGTTACGGAATGGTTGAGAGACCATCAAAATTTTCGCTGGTCTTGTACTCGAAACCAATAAATGGAATGGCCTAGGGGAAAAGTACACACACCATTGTAATCGGGCGAGTATCTACTTTCAGATGCAAGAGAAATTTCTCGAGTTCGTCAATCCGTTCGCGAGAAATGGGAGTTTGAAGTTAAGGAATGGTTGAGAAACTATCAAAATTTTCGCAAGTCTGATACCCGAAACCAATAACTACAAAGGCCTAGGTGAAAAACACACATATCTTTGTAATCGGGCGAGTTTCTGCTTTCAGATGCAACAGGAATTTCTCGGTTTCGTCAATCCGTTCGCGAGATATGGCAGTTTGAAGTTAAGGAATGCTTGAGAAACAATCAAAATTTTCGGTGGCCTGATACTCGAAACCAATACCTGGCATGGCCTAGGGGAAAAGTACACACACCATTGAAATCGGGCGACTTCCTACTTTCAGATGCAACAGGAATTTCTCGAGTTCGTCAATCCGTTCGCGAGAAATGGAGTGTGAAGTTACGGAATGGTTGAGAAACCATCAAAATTTTCGAAAGTCTGATACTCGAAACCAATAACTGGAATGGCCTAGGGGAAAAGTACTCACACCATTGTAATCGGGCGAGTTTCCACTTTCAGATGCAACAGGAATTTCTCGAGTTCGTCAATCCGTTCGCGAGATATGGGAGTTTGAAGTTAAGGAATGGTTGAGAAACTATCAAAATTTTCGCAAATCTGATACTCGAAACCAATAACTACAAATGCCAAGGGGAAAAATACACATACCGTTGTAATCGGGCGAGATTCTACTTTCAGGTGCAATAGGAATTAATGGAGTTCGTCAATCCTGCGCGAGATATGGGCGTTTGATGTTAAGGAATAGTTGAGAAACCATCAAAATTTTCGCTGGTCTGATACTCGAAACCAATAACTGGAATGGCCTAGGAGAAACGTACACATACCATTGTAATCGGGCGAGTTTCTGCTTTCAGATTAAATAGGAGATTCTCGAGTTTGTCAATCCGTTCGCGAGATATGGAGTGTGAAGTTACGGAATGGTTAAGAAACCATCAAAATTTTCGAAAGTCTGATACTCGAAACCAATAACTGGAATGGTCTAGGGGAAAAGTACACACACCATTGTAATCGGGCGAGTTTCTACTTTCAGATGCAACAGGAATTTTTCGAGTTCGTCAACCCGTTCGCGAGATATGGGAGTTTGAAGATACGGAATGGTTGAGAGATCATCAAAATTTTCGCAAGTCTGATACTCGAAACCAATAACTACAATGGCCCAGGGGAAAAACACACATACCGTTGTAATTGGGAGAGTTTCTACTTTCGGATGCAACAGGAATTTCTCGAGTTCGTCAATCCGTTCGCGAGATACGGGAGTTTGAAGTTAAGGAATGCTTGAGAAACCATCAAAATTTTCGCAAGTCTGATACACGAAACCAATAACTACAAAGGCCTAGGGCAAAAACATACATACCTTTGTAATCGGGCGGGTTTCCACTCTCAGATGCAACAGGAATTTCTCGAGTTCGTCAATCCGTTCGAGAGATATGGGTGTTTGAAGTTAAGGAATGGTTGAGAAACCATCGAAATTTTCGCATTTCTAATGCTAGAAACGAATAACTGGAATGGCCTAGGGGAAAAGTACACACACCATTCTAATCGGGCGAGGGTCTACTTTCAGATGCAACAGGAATTTCTCGAGTTCGTCAATCCGTTCGCGAGATATGGGTGTGTGAAGATAAGGAATGGTTGAGAAACCATCAAAATTTTCGCTGGTCTGATACTCGAAACCAATAACTGGAATGGCCTAGGGGAAAAATACACACACCATTGTACTCGGGCGACTTTCTACTTTTAGTGCAACAGAAATATCTCGTGTTCGTCAATCCGTTCGCGAGATATGGGTGTTTGAAGTTAAGGAATGGTTGAGAAACCATCAAAATTTTCGCCGGTCTGATACTCGAAACCAATAACTGGAATGGCCTAGGGGAAAAGTACACACACCATTGTAATCGGGCGAGTTTCCACTTTTAGATGCAACAGGAATTTCTCGAGTTCATCAATCCGTTCGCGAGATATGGGAGTTTGAAGTTAAGGAATGGTTGTGAAACCATCAAAATTTTCGCAAGTCTGATACTCGAAACCAATGACTACAAAGGCCCAGGTGAAAAACACACATATCTTTGTAATCGGGCGAGATTCGACTTTCAGATGCAACAGGAATTTCTCGAGTTCGTCAATCCGTTCGCGAGATATGGGAGTTTGAAGTTAAGGAGTGCTTGAGAAACCATCAAAATTTTCGGCGGTCTGATACTCGAAACCAATAACTGGCATGGCCTAGGGGAAAAGTACACACACCATTGTAATCGGGCGAGTTCCTACTTTCAGATGCAACAGGAAATTCTCCAGTTCGTCAATCCGTTCGCGAGATATGGAAGTGTGAAGTTAAGGAATGGTTATGAAACCATCAAAATTTTCGCTGGTCTGATACTCGAAACCAATAACTGGAATGACCTAGGCGAAAAGTACACACACCATTGTAATCGGGCGATTTTCTGCTTCCAGGTGCAACAGGAATTTCTCGAGATCGTCAATCCGTTCGCGAGATATGGGAGTTTGAAGTTAAGGAGTGCTTGAGAAACCATCAAAATTTTCGGCGGTCTGATACTCGAAACCAATAACTGGCATGGCCTAGGGGAAAAGTACACACACCATTGTAATCGGGCGAGTTCCTACTTTCAGATGCAACAGGAAATTCTCCAGTTCGTCAATCCGTTCGCGAGATATGGAAGTGTGAAGTTAAGGAATGGTTATGAAACCATCAAAATTTTCGCTGGTCTGATACTCGAAACCAATAACTGGAATGACCTAGGCGAAAAGTACACACACCATTGTAATCGGGCGATTTTCTGCTTCCAGGTGCAACAGGAATTTCTCGAGATCGTCAATCCGTTCGCGAGATATGGGAGTTTGAAGTTAAGGAATGGTTGAGCAACCATCAAAATTTTCGCAAGTCTGATACTCGAAACCAATAACTGGAATGACCTAGGGGAAAAGTACACACACCATTGTAATCGGGCGAGTTCCTACTTTCAGATGCAACAGGAATTGCTGGAGTTCGTCAATCCGTTCGCGAGATATGGGAGTGTGAAATTAAGGAATGGTTGAGAAACCATCAAAATTTTCGCAAGTCTGATACTCGAAACCAATAACAACAATGGCCCAGGGGAAAAAAACACATACCGTTGTAATCGGGCGAGTTTCTGCTTTCAGATGCAATAGGAAATTCTCGAGTTCGTCAATCCGTTCGCGAGATATGGAGTGTGAAGTTACGGAATGGTTGAGAAACCATCAAAATTTTCGCTGGTCTGGTACTCGAAACCAATAAATGGAATGGCCTAGGGTAAAAGTACACACACCATTGTAATCGGGCGAGTTTCTACTTTCAGATGCAAGAGAAATTTCTCGAGTTCGTCAATCCGTTCGCGAGAAATGGGAGTTTGAAGTTAAGGAATGGTTGAGAAACTATCAAAATTTTCGCAAGTCTGATACCCGAAACCAATAACTACAAAGGCCTAGGTGAAAACCACACATATCTTTGTAATCGGGCGAGTTTCTGCTTTCAGATGCAACAGGAATTTCTCGGTTTCGTCAATCCGTTCGCGAGATATGGCAGTTTGAAGTTAAGGAATGCTTGAGAAACAATCAAAATTTTCGGTGGCCTGATACTCGAAACCAATACCTGGCATGGCCTAGGGGAAAAGTACACACACCATTGAAATCGGGCGACTTCCTACTTTCAGATGCAACAGGAATTTCTCGAGTTCGTCAATCCGTTCGCGAGAAATGGAGTGTGAAGTTACGGAATGGTTGAGAAACCATCAAAATTTTCGAAAGTCTGATACTCGAAACCAATAACTGGAATGGCCTAGGGGAAAAGTACTCACACCATTGTAATCGGGCGAGTTTCCACTTTCAGATGCAACAGGAATTTCTCGAGTTCGTCAATCCGTTCGCGAGATATGGGAGTTTGAAGTTAAGGAATGGTTGAGAAACTATCAAAATTTTCGCAAATCTGATACTCGAAACCAATAACTACAAATGCCTAGGGGAAAAATACACATACCGTTGTAATCGGGCGAGATTCTACTTTCAGGTGCAATAGGAATTAATGGAGTTCGTCAATCCGTGCGCGAGATATGGGCGTTTGATGTTAAGGAATAGTTGAGAAACCATCAAAATTTTCGCTCGTCTGATACTCGAAACCAATAACGGGAATGGCCTAGGGGAAAAGTACACACACCATTGTAATCGGGCGAGTTTCTACTTTCAGATGCAACAGGTATTTCTCGAGTTCGTCAATCCGTTCGCGAGATATGGGAGTTTGAAGTTAAGGAATGGTTGAGCAACCATCAAAATTTTCGCTGGGCTGATACTCGAAACCAACAACAGGAATGGCCTGGTGGAAAAGTACACACATCATTGTAATCGGGCGAGTTTCCACTTTCAGATGCAACAGAAATTTCTCGAGTTCGTCAATCCGTTCGCGAGATATGGGAGTTTGAATTTAAGGAATGGTTGAGAAACCATCAAAATTTTCGCTGGTCTGATACTCGAAACCAATAACTGGAATGGCCTAGGAGAAACGTACACATACCATTGTAATCGGGCGAGTTTCTGCTTTCAGATTAAATAGGAGATTCTCGAGTTTGTCAATCCGTTCGCGAGATATGGAGTGTGAAGTTACGGAATGGTTAAGAAACCATCAAAATTTTCGAAAGTCTGATACTCGAAACCAATAACTGGAATGGTCTAGGGGAAAAGTACACACACCATTGTAATCGGGCGAGTTTCTACTTTCAGATGCAACAGGAATTTTTCGAGTTCGTCAACCCGTTCGCGAGATATGGGAGTTTGAAGATACGGAATGGTTGAGAGATCATCAAAATTTTCGCAAGTCTGATACTCGAAACCAATAACTACAATGGCCCAGGGGAAAAACACACATACCGTTGTAATTGGGAGAGTTTCTACTTTCGGATGCAACAGGAATTTCTCGAGTTCGTCAATCCGTTCGCGAGATACGGGAGTTTGAAGTTAAGGAATGCTTGAGAAACCATCAAAATTTTCGCAAGTGTGATACACGAAACCAATAACTACAAAGGCCTAGGGCAAAAACACACATACCTTTGTAATCGGGCGGGTTTCCACTCTCAGATGCAACAGGAATTTCTCGTGTTCGTCAATCCGTTCGCGAGATATGGGTGTTTGAAGTTAAGGAATGGTTATGAAACCATCAAAATTTTCGCTGGTCTGATACTCGAAACCAATAACTGGAATGACCTAGGCGAAAAGTACACACACCATTGTAATCGGGCGATTTTCTGCTTCCAGGTGCAACAGGAATTTCTCGAGATCGTCAATCCGTTCGCGAGATATGGGAGTTTGAAGTTAAGGAATGGTTGAGAAACTATCAAAATTTTCGCAAGTCTGATACTCGAAACCAATAACTACAAAGGCCTAGGGGAAAAATACACATACCGTTGTAATCGGGCGAGATTCTACTTTCAGATGCAACAGGAATTTTTCGAGTTCGTCAACCCGTTCGCGAGATATGGGAGTTTGAAGATACGGAATGGTTGAGAGATCATCAAAATTTTCGCAAGTCTGATACTCGAAACCAATAACTACATAGGCCTAGGTGAAAAACACACATATCTTTGTAATCGGGCGAGTTTCTACTTTCAGATGCAACAGGAATTTCTCGAGTTCGTCAATCCGTTCGCGAGAAATGGGAGTTTGAAGTTAAGGAATGGTTGAGAAACTATCAAAATTTTCGCAAGTCTGATACTCGAAACCAATAACTACAAAGGCCTAGGGGAAAAATACACATACCGTTGTAATCGGGCGAGATTCTACTTTCAGGTGCAATAGGAATTAATGGAGTTCGTCAATCCGTGCGCGAGATATGGGCGTTTGATGTTAAGGAATAGTTGAGAAACCATCAAAATTTTCGCTCGTCTGATACTCGAAACCAATAACTGGAATGGCCTAGGGGAAAAGTACACACACCATTGTAATCGGGCGAGTTTCTACTTTCAGATGCAACAGGTATTTCTCGAGTTCGTCAATCCGTTCGCGAGATATGGGAGTTTGAAGTTAAGGAATGGTTGAGCAACCATCAAAATTTTCGCTGGGCTGATACTCGAAACCAACAACAGGAATGGCCTAGTGGAAAAGTACACACATCATTGTAATCGGGCGAGTTTCCACTTTCAGATGCAACAGAAATTTCTCGAGTTCGTCAATCCGTTCGCGAGATATGGGAGTTTGAATTTAAGGAATGGTTGAGAAACCATCAAAATTTTCGCTGGTCTGATACTCGAAACCAATAACTGGAATGGCCTAGGAGAAACGTACACATACCATTGTAATCGGGCGAGTTTCTGCTTTCAGATTAAATAGGAGATTCTCGAGTTTGTCAATCCGTTCGCGAGATATGGAGTGTGAAGTTACGGAATGGTTAAGAAACCATCAAAATTTTCGAAAGTCTGATACTCGAAACCAATAACTGGAATGGTCTAGGCGAAAAGTACACACACCATTGTAATCGGGCGATTTTCTGCTTCCAGGTGCAACAGGAATTTCTCGAGATCGTCAATCCGTTCGAGAGATATGGGTGTTTGAAGTTAAGGAACGGTTGAGAAACCAAAATTTTCGCATTTCTAATGCTAGAAACGAATAACTGGAATGGCCTAGGGGAAAAGTGCACACACCATTCTAATCCGGCGAGGGTCTACTTTCAGATGCAACAGGAATTTCTCGAGTTCGTCAATCCGTTCGCGAGATATGGGTGTTTGAAGTTAACGAATGGTTGAGAAACCATCAAAATGTTCGCAAGTCTGATACTCGAAACCAATAACTACAATGGCCTAGGTGAAAAACACACATATCTTTGTAATCGGGTGAGTTTCTACTTTCAGATGCAACAGGAATTTCTCGAGTTCGTCAATCCGTTCGCGAGATATGGGAGTTTGAAGTTAAGGAATTCATGAGAAACCATCAAAATTTTCGCAAGACTGATACACGAAACCAATAACTACAAAGGCCTAGGGCAAAAACACACATACCTTTGTAATCGGGCGGGTTTCCACTCTCAGATGCAACAGGAACTTCTCGAGTTCGTCAATCCGTTCGCGAGGTATGGGAGTTTGAAATTAAGTAATGTTTGAGAAACCATCGAAATTTTCGCAATTCTGATGCTAGAAACGAATAACTGGAATGGCCTAGGGGAAAAGTACACACACCATTCTAATCGGGCGAGGGTCTACTTTCAGATGCAACAGGAATTTGTGGAGTTCGTCAATCCGTTCGCGAGATATGAGAGTTTGAAGTTATGGAATTGTTGAGAAACCTACAAAATTTTCGCAAGTCTGATACTCGAAACCAATAACTACAAAGGCCTAGGTGAAAAACACACATATCTTTGTAATCGGGCGAGTTTCTACTTTCAGATGCAATAGGCATTTCTCGAGTTCGTCAATCCGTTCGCGAGATATGGGAGTTTGAAGTTAAGGAATTCTTGAGAAACTATCAAAATTTTCGCAAGTCTGATACTCGAAACCAATAACTACAAAGGCCTAGGGGAAAAATACACATACCGTTGTAATCGGGCGAGATTCTACTTTCAGGTGCAATAGGAATTAATGGAGTTCGTCAATCCGTGCGCGAGATATGGGCGTTTGATGTTAAGGAATAGTTGAGAAACCATCAAAATTTTCGCTCGTCTGATACTCGAAACCAATAACTGGAATGGCCTAGGCGAAAAGTACACACACCATTGTAATCGGGCGATTTTCTGCTTCCAGGTGCAACAGGAATTTCTCGAGATCGTCAATCCGTTCGCGAGATATGGGAGTTTGAAGTTAAGGAATGGTTGAGAAACTATCAAAATTTTCGCAAGTCTGATACTCGAAACCAATAACTACATAGGCCTAGGTGAAAAACACACATATCTTTGTAATCGGGCGAGTTTCTACTTTCAGATGCAACAGGAATTTCTCGAGTTCGTCAATCCGTTCGCGAGAAATGGGAGTTTGAAGTTAAGGAATGGTTGAGAAACTATCAAAATTTTCGCAAGTCTGATACTCGAAACCAATAACTACAAAGGCCTAGGGGAAAAATACACATACCGTTGTAATCGGGCGAGATTCTACTTTCAGGTGCAATAGGAATTAATGGAGTTCGTCAATCCGTGCGCGAGATATGGGCGTTTGATGTTAAGGAATAGTTGAGAAACCATCAAAATTTTCGCTCGTCTGATACTCGAAACCAATAACTGGAATGGCCTAGGGGAAAAGTACACACACCATTGTAATCGGGCGAGTTTCTACTTTCAGATGCAACAGGTATTTCTCGAGTTCGTCAATCCGTTCGCGAGATATGGGAGTTTGAAGTTAAGGAATGGTTGAGCAACCATCAAAATTTTCGCTGGGCTGATACTCGAAACCAACAACAGGAATGGCCTAGTGGAAAAGTACACACATCATTGTAATCGGGCGAGTTTCCACTTTCAGATGCAACAGAAATTTCTCGAGTTCGTCAATCCGTTCGCGAGATATGGGAGTTTGAATTTAAGGAATGGTTGAGAAACCATCAAAATTTTCGCTGGTCTGATACTCGAAACCAATAACTGGAATGGCCTAGGAGAAACGTACACATACCATTGTAATCGGGCGAGTTTCTGCTTTCAGATTAAATAGGAGATTCTCGAGTTTGTCAATCCGTTCGCGAGATATGGAGTGTGAAGTTACGGAATGGTTAAGAAACCATCAAAATTTTCGAAAGTCTGATACTCGAAACCAATAACTGGAATGGTCTAGGCGAAAAGTACACACACCATTGTAATCGGGCGATTTTCTGCTTCCAGGTGCAACAGGAATTTCTCGAGATCGTCAATCCGTTCGAGAGATATGGGTGTTTGAAGTTAAGGAACGGTTGAGAAACCAAAATTTTCGCATTTCTAATGCTAGAAACGAATAACTGGAATGGCCTAGGGGAAAAGTGCACACACCATTCTAATCCGGCGAGGGTCTACTTTCAGATGCAACAGGAATTTCTCGAGTTCGTCAATCCGTTCGCGAGATATGGGTGTTTGAAGTTAACGAATGGTTGAGAAACCATCAAAATATTCGCAAGTCTGATACTCGAAACCAATAACTACAAAGGCCTAGGTGAAAAACACACATATCTTTGTAATCGGGTGAGTTTCTACTTTCAGATGCAACAGGAATTTCTCGAGTTCGTCAATCCGTTCGCGAGATATGGGAGTTTGAAGTTAAGGAATTCATGAGAAACCATCAAAATTTTCGCAAGACTGATACACGAAACCAATAACTACAAAGGCCTAGGGCAAAAACACACATACCTTTGTAATCGGGCGGGTTTCCACTCTCAGATGCAACAGGAACTTCTCGAGTTCGTCAATCCGTTCGCGAGGTATGGGAGTTTGAAATTAAGTAATGTTTGAGAAACCATCGAAATTTTCGCAATTCTGATGCTAGAAACGAATAACTGGAATGGCCTAGGGGAAAAGTACACACACCATTCTAATCGGGCGAGGGTCTACTTTCAGATGCAACAGGAATTTGTGGAGTTCGTCAATCCGTTCGCGAGATATGAGAGTTTGAAGTTATGGAATTGTTGAGAAACCTACAAAATTTTCGCAAGTCTGATACTCGAAACCAATAACTACAAAGGCCTAGGTGAAAAACACACATATCTTTGTAATCGGGCGAGTTTCTACTTTCAGATGCAATAGGCATTTCTCGAGTTCGTCAATCCGTTCGCGAGATATGGGAGTTTGAAGTTAAGGAATTCTTGAGAAACCATCAAAATTTTCGCAAGTCTGATACACGAAACCAATAACTACAAAGGCCTAGGGCAAAAACACACATACCTTTGTAATCGGGCGGGTTTCCACTCTCAGATGCAACAGGAACTTCTCGAGTTCGTCAATCCGTTCGCGAGGTATGGGAGTTTGAAGTTAAGTAATGTTTGAGAACCCATCGAAATTTTCGCAATTCTGATGCTAGAAACGAATAACTGGAATGGCCTAGGGGCAAAGTACACACACCATTCTAATCGGGCGAGTCTCTACTTTCAGATGCAACAGGAATTTCTGGAGTTCGTCAAGCCGTTCGCGAAATATGGGAGTTTGAAGTTAAGGAATTCTTGAGAAACGATCAAAATTTTCGCAAGTCTGATACTCGAAACCAATAACTGGAATGGCCTAGGGGAAAAGTACACACACCATTGTAATCGGGCGAGATTCTACTTTCAGATGCAACAGGAATTTCTCGAGTTCGTCAATCCGTTCGAGAGATATGGGTGTTTGAAGTTAAGGAATTGTTGAGAAACCATCAAAATTTTCGCAAGTCTGATACTCGAAAACAATAACTACAAAGGCCTAGGTGAAAAACACACATACCTTTGCAATCGGGCGGGTTTCCACTCTCAGATGCAACAGGAACTTCTCGAGTTCGTCAATCCGTTCGCGAGGTATGGGAGTTTGAAGTTAAGGAATGTTTGAGAAACCATCGAAATTTTCGCAATTCTGATGCTAGAAACGAATAACTGGAATGGCCTAGGGGAAAAGTACACACACCATTCTAATCGGGCGAGGGTCTACTTTCAGATGCAACAGGAATTTCTGGAGTTCGTCAATCCGTTCGCGAGATATGGGAGTTTGAAGTTAAGGAATTGTTGAGAAACCATCAAAATTTTCGCAAGTCTGATACACGAAACCAATAACTACAAATGCCTAGGGGAAAAATGCACATACCTTTGTAATCGGGCGAGTTTCCACTTTCAGATGCAACAGGAATTTCTCGAGTTCGTCATTCCGTTCGCGAGATATGGGAGTTTGAAGATAAGGAATGCTTGAGAAACCATCAAAATTTTCGCAAGTCTGATACTCGAAACCAATAACTACAAAGGCCTAAGGGAAAAATGCACATACCTTTGTAATCGGTCGAGTTTCCACTTTCAGATGCAACAGGAATTTCTCGAGTCCGCCATTCCGTTCGCGAGACATGGGAGTTTGAAGTTAAGGTATGGTTGAGGAACCATCAGAATTTTTGCAATTCTGATACTCGAAACCAATAACTGGAATGGCCTAGGGGAAAAGTACACATTCCCTTGTAATCGTGCGAGTTTCTACTTTCAGATGCAACAGGAATATCTCGAGTTCGTCATTCCGTTCGCGAGATATGGGAGTTTGAAGTTAAGGAATGCTTGAGAAACAATCAAAATTTTCGCAAGTCTGATACTCGAAACCAATAACTGGAATGGCTTAGGGGAAAAGTACACACGCCATTGTAATCGGGCGAGATTCTACTTTCAGATGCAACAGGAATTAATGGAGTTCGTCAATCCGTTCGCGAGATATGGGTGTTTGAAGTTAAGGAATGCTTGAGAAACCATCAAAATTTTCGGCGGTCTGATACTCGAAACCAATAACTGGCATGGCCTAGGGGAAAAGTACACACACCATTGTAATCGGGCGAGTTCCTACTTTCAGATGCAACAGGAATTTCTGGAGTTCGTCAATCCGTTCGCGAGATATGGGAGTTTGAAGTTAAGGAATTGTTGAGAAACCATCAAAATTTTCGCAAGTCTGATACACGAAACCAATAACTACAAAGGCCTAGGGCAAAAACACACATACCTTTGTAATCGGGCGGGTTTCCACTCTCAGATGCAACAGGAACTTCTCGAGTTCGTCAATCCGTTCGCGAGGTATGGGAGTTTGAAGTTAAGTAATGTTTGAGAAACCATCGAAATTTTCGCAATTCTGATGCTAGAAACGAATAAATGGAATGGCATAGGGGAAAAGTACACACACCATTCTAATCGGGCGAGGGTCTACTTTCAGATGCAACAGGAATTTCTGGAGTTCGTCAATCCGTTCGCGAGATATGGGTGTTTGAAGTTAAGGAATGGTTGAGAAACCATCAAAATTTTCGCCGGTCTGATACTCGAAACCAATAACTGGAATGGCCTAGGGGAAAAGTACACACACCATTGTAATCGGGCGAGTTTCCACTTTTAGATGCAACAGGAATTTCTCGAGTTCATCAATCCGTTCGCGAGATATGGGAGTTTGAAGTTAAGGAATTGTTGAGAAACCATCAAAATTTTCGCAAGTCTGATACACGAAACCAATAACTACAAATGCCTAGGGGAAAAATGCACATACCTTTGTAATCGGGCGAGTTTCCACTTTCAGATGCAACAGGAATTTCTCGAGTTCGTCATTCCGTTCGCGAGATATGGGAGTTTGAAGATAAGGAATGCTTGAGAAACCATCAAAATTTTTGCAAGTCTGATACTCGAAACCAATAACTACAAAGGCCTAAGGGAAAAATGCACATACCTTTGTAATCGGTCGAGTTTCCACTTTCAGATGCAACAGGAATTTCTCGAGTCCGCCATTCCGTTCGCGAGACATGGGAGTTTGAAGTTAAGGTATGGTTGAGGAACCATCAGAATTTTTGCAATTCTGATACTCGAAACCAATAACTGGAATGGCCTAGGGGAAAAGTACACATTCCCTTGTAATCGTGCGAGTTTCTACTTTCAGATGCAACAGGAATATCTCGAGTTCGTCATTCCGTTCGCGAGATATGGGAGTTTGAAGTTAAGGAATGCTTGAGAAACAATCAAAATTTTCGCAAGTCTGATACTCGAAACCAATAACTGGAATGGCTTAGGGGAAAAGTACACACGCCATTGTAATCGGGCGAGATTCTACTTTCAGATGCAACAGGAATTAATGGAGTTCGTCAATCCGTTCGCGAGATATGGGTGTTTGAAGTTAAGGAATGCTTGAGAAACCATCAAAATTTTCGGCGGTCTGATACTCGAAACCAATAACTGGCATGGCCTAGGGGAAAAGTACACACACCATTGTAATCGGGCGAGTTCCTACTTTCAGATGCAACAGGAATTTCTGGAGTTCGTCAATCCGTTCGCGAGATATGGGAGTTTGAAGTTAAGGAATTGTTGAGAAACCATCAAAATTTTCGCAAGTCTGATACACGAAACCAATAACTACAAAGGCCTAGGGCAAAAACACACATACCTTTGTAATCGGGCGGGTTTCCACTCTCAAATGCAACAGGAACTTCTCGAGTTCGTCAATCCGTTCGCGAGGTATGGGAGTTTGAAGTTAAGTAATGTTTGAGAAACCATCGAAATTTTCGCAATTCTGATGCTAGAAACGAATAAATGGAATGGCATAGGGGAAAAGTACACACACCATTCTAATCGGGCGAGGGTCTACTTTCAGATGCAACAGGAATTTCTGGAGTTCGTCAATCCGTTCGCGAGATATGGGTGTTTGAAGTTAAGGAATGGTTGAGAAACCATCAAAATTTTCGCCGGTCTGATACTCGAAACCAATAACTGGAATGGCCTAGGGGAAAAGTACACACACCATTGTAATCGGGCGAGTTTCCACTTTTAGATGCAACAGGAATTTCTCGAGTTCATCAATCCGTTCGCGAGATATGGGAGTTTGATGTTAAGGAATGGTTGTGAAACCATCAAAATTTTCGCAAGTCTGATACTCGAAACCAATGACTACAAAGGCCCAGGTGAAAAACACACATATATTTGTAATCGGGCGAGATTCGACTTTCAGATGCAACAGGAATTTCTCGAGTTCGTCAATCCGTTCGCGAGATATGGGAGTTTGAAGTTAAGGAATGGTTGAGAAACCATCAAAATTTTCGGCGGTCTGATACTCGAAACCAATAACTGGCATGGCCTAGGGGAAAAGTACACACACCATTGTAATCGGGCGAGTTCCTACTTTCAGATGCAACAGGAAATTCTCCAGTTCGTCAATCCGTTCGCGAGATATGGAAGTGTGAAGTTAAGGAATGGTTATGAAACCATCAAAATTTTCGCTGGTCTGATACTCGAAACCAATAACTGGAATGACCTAGGCGAAAAGTACACACACCATTGTAATCGGGCGATTTTCTGCTTCCAGGTGCAACAGGAATTTCTCGAGATCGTCAATCCGTTCGCGAGATATGGGTGTTTGAAGTTAAGGAATGCTTGAGAAACCATCAAAATTTTCGGCGGTTTGATACTCGAAACCAATAACTGGCATGGCCTAGGGGAAAAGTACACACACCATTGTAATCGGGCGAGTTCCTACTTTCAGATGCAACAGGAATTTCTGGAGTTCGTCAATCCGTTCGCGAGATATGGGAGTTTGAAGTTAAGGAATTGTTGAGAAACCATCAAAATTTTCGCAAGTCTGATACACGAAACCAATAACTACAAAGGCCTAGGGCAAAAACACACATACCTTTGTAATCGGGCGGGTTTCCACTCTCAGATGCAACAGGAACTTCTCGAGTTCGTCAATCCGTTCGCGAGATATGGGAGTTTGAAGTTAAGGAATGGTTGAGAAACCATCAAAATTTTCGGCGGTCTGATACTCGAAACCAATAACTGGCATGGCCTAGGGGAAAAGTACACACACCATTGTAATCGGGCGAGTTCCTACTTTCAGATGCAACAGGAAATTCTCCAGTTCGTCAATCCGTTCGCGAGATATGGAAGTGTGAAGTTAAGGAATGGTTATGAAACCATCAAAACTTTCGCTGGTCTGATACTCGAAACCAATAACTGGAATGACCTAGGCGAAAAGTACACACACCATTGTAATCGGGCGATTTTCTGCTTCCAGGTGCAACAGGAATTTCTCGAGATCGTCAATCCGTTCGCGAGATATGGGAGTTTGAAGTTAAGGAATGGTTGAGAAACTATCAAAATTTTCGCAAGTCTGATACTCGAAACCAATAACTACATAGGCCTAGGTGAAAAACACACATATCTTTGTAATCGGGCGAGTTTCTACTTTCAGATGCAACAGGAATTTCTCGAGTTCGTCAATCCGTTCGCGAGAAATGGGAGTTTGAAGTTAAGGAATGGTTGAGAAACTATCAAAATTTTCGCAAGTCTGATACTCGAAACCAATAACTACAAAGGCCTAGGGGAAAAATACACATACCGTTGTAATCGGGCGAGATTCTACTTTCAGGTGCAATAGGAATTAATGGAGTTCGTCAATCCGTGCGCGAGATATGGGCGTTTGATGTTAAGGAATAGTTGAGAAACCATCAAAATTTTCGCTCGTCTGATACTCGAAACCAATAACTGGAATGGCCTAGGGGAAAAGTACACACACCATTGTAATCGGGCGAGTTCCTACTTTCAGATGCAACAGGTATTTCTCGAGTTCGTCAATCCGTTCGCGAGATATGGGAGTTTGAAGTTAAGGAATGGTTGAGCAACCATCAAAATTTTCGCTGGGCTGATACTCGAAACCAACAACAGGAATGGCCTAGTGGAAAAGTACACACATCATTGTAATCGGGCGAGTTTCCACTTTCAGATGCAACAGAAATTTCTCGAGTTCGTCAATCCGTTCGCGAGATATGGGAGTTTGAATTTAAGGAATGGTTGAGAAACCATCAAAATTTTCGCTGGTCTGATACTCGAAACCAATAACTGGAATGGCCTAGGAGAAACGTACACATACCATTGTAATCGGGCGAGTTTCTGCTTTCAGATTAAATAGGAGATTCTCGGGTTTGTCAATCCGTTCGCGAGATATGGAGTGTGAAGTTACGGAATGGTTAAGAAACCATCAAAATTTTCGAAAGTCTGATACTCGAAACCAATAACTGGAATGGTCTAGGCGAAAAGTACACACACCATTGTAATCGGGCGATTTTCTGCTTCCAGGTGCAACAGGAATTTCTCGAGATCGTCAATCCGTTCGAGAGATATGGGTGTTTGAAGTTAAGGAATGGTTGAGAAACCATCAAAATTTTCGCATTTCTAATGCTAGAAACGAATAACTGGAATGGCCTAGGGGAAAAGTACACACACCATTGTAATCGGGCGAGGGTCTACTTTCAGATGCAACAGGAATTTCTGGAGTTCGTCAATCCGTTCGCGAGATATGGGAGTTTGAAGTTAAGGAATTGTTGAGAAACCATCAATATTTTCGCAAGTCTGATACTCGAAACCAATAACTACAAAGGCCTAGGTGAAAAACACACATATCTTTGTAATCGGGCGAGTTTCTACTTTCAGATGCAACAGGAAATTCTCGAGTTCGTCAATCCGTTCGCGAGATATGGGAGTTTGAAGTTAAGGAATTCTTGAGAAACCATCAAAATTTTCGCAAGTCTGATACACGAAACCAATAACTACAAAGGCCTAGGGCAAAAACACACATACCTTTGTAATCGGGCGGGTTTCCACTCTCAGATGCAACAGGAACTTCTCGAGTTCGTCAATCCGTTCGCGAGGTATGGGAATTTGAAGTTAAGTAATGTTTGAGAAACCATCGAAATTTTCGCAATTCTGATGCTAGAAACGAATAACTGGAATGGCCTAGGGGAAAAGTACACACACCATTCTAATCGGGCGAGGGTCTACTTTCAGATGCAACAGGAATTTCTGGAGTTCGTCAATCCGTTCGCGAGATATGGGAGTTTGAAGTTAAGGAATTGTTGAGAAACCATCAATATTTTCGCAAGTCTGATACTCGAAACCAATAACTACAAAGGCCTAGGTGAAAAACACACATACCTTTGCAATCGGGCGGGTTTCCATTCTCAGATGCAACAGGAACTTCTCGACTTCGTCAATCCGTTCGCTAGGTATGGGAGTTTGAAGTTAAGGAATGTTTGAGAAACCATGGAAATTTTCGCAATTCTGATGCTAGAAACGAATAACTGGAATGGCCTAGGGGAAAAGTACACACACCATTCTAATCGGGCGAGGGTCTACTTTCAGATGCAACAGGAATTTCTGGAGTTCGTCAATCCGTTCGCGAGATATGGGAGTTTGAAGTTAAGGAATTGTTGAGAAACCATCAAAATTTTCGCATGTCTGATACACGAAACCAATAACTACAAATGCCTAGGGGAAAAATGCACATACCTTTGTAATCGGGCGAGTTTCCACTTTCAGATGCAACAGGAATTTCTCGAGTTCGTCATTCCGTTCGCGAGATATGGGAGTTTGAAGTTAAGGAATGCTTGAGAAACCATCAAAATTTTCGCAAGTCTGATACTCGAAACCAATAACTACAAAGGCCTAAGGGAAAAATGCACATACCTTTGTAATCGGTCGAGTTTCCACTTTCAGATGCAACAGGAATTTCTCGAGTCCGTCATTCCGTTCGCGAGACATGGGAGTTTGAAGTTAAGGAATGGTTGAGGAACCATCAGAATTTTCGCAATTCTGATACTCGAAACCAATAACTGGAATGGCCTAGGGGAAAAGTACACATTCCCTTGTAATCGTGCGAGTTTCTACTTTCAGATGCAACAGGAATATCTCGAGTTCGTCATTCCGTTCGCGAGATATGGGAGTTTGAAGTTAAGGAATGCTTGAGAAACAATCAAAATTTTCGCAAGTCTGATACTCGAAATCAATAACTGGAATGGCCTAGGGGAAAAGTACACACACCATTGTAATCGGGCGAGATTCTACTTTCAGATGCAACAGGAATTAATGGAGTTCGTCAATCCGTGCGCGAGATATGGGCGTTTGATGTTAAGGAATGGTTGAGCAACCATCAAAATTTTCGCTGGGCTGATACTCGAAACCAACAACAGGAATGGCCTAGTGGAAAAGTACACACATCATTGTAATCGGGCGAGTTTCCACTTTCAGATGCAACAGAAATTTCTCGAGTTCGTCAATCCGTTCGCGAGATATGGGAGTTTGAATTTAAGGAATGGTTGAGAAACCATCAAAATTTTCGCTGGTCTGATACTCGAAACCAATAACTGGAATGGCCTAGGAGAAACGTACACATACCATTGTAATCGGGCGAGTTTCTGCTTTCAGATTAAATAGGAGATTCTCGAGTTTGTCAATCCGTTCGCGAGATATGGAGTGTGAAGTTACGGAATGGTTAAGAAACCATCAAAATTTTCGAAAGTCTGATACTCGAAACCAATAACTGGAATGGTCTAGGCGAAAAGTACACACACCATTGTAATCGGGCGATTTTCTGCTTCCAGGTGCAACAGGAATTTCTCGAGATCGTCAATCCGTTCGAGAGATATGGGTGTTTGAAGTTAAGGAATGGTTGAGAAACCATCAAAATTTTCGCATTTCTAATGCTAGAAACGAATAACTGGAATGGCCTAGGGGAAAAGTGCACACACCATTCTAATCGGGCGAGGGTCTACTTTCAGATGCAACAGGAATTTCTCGAGTTCGTCAATCCGTTCGCGAGATATGGGTGTTTGAAGTTAAGGAATGGTTATGAAACCATCAAAACTTTCGCTGGTCTGATACTCGAAACCAATAACTGGAATGACCTAGGCGAAAAGTACACACACCATTGTAATCGGGCGATTTTCTGCTTCCAGGTGCAACAGGAATTTCTCGAGATCGTCAATCCGTTCGCGAGATATGGGAGTTTGAAGTTAAGGAATGGTTGAGAAACTATCAAAATTTTCGCAAGTCTGATACTCGAAACCAATAACTACATAGGCCTAGGTGAAAAACACACATATCTTTGTAATCGGGCGAGTTTCTACTTTCAGATGCAACAGGAATTTCTCGAGTTCGTCAATCCGTTCGCGAGAAATGGGAGTTTGAAGTTAAGGAATGGTTGAGAAACTATCAAAATTTTCGCAAGTCTGATACTCGAAACCAATAACTACAAAGGCCTAGGGGAAAAATACACATACCGTTGTAATCGGGCGAGATTCTACTTTCAGGTGCAATAGGAATTAATGGAGTTCGTCAATCCGTGCGCGAGATATGGGCGTTTGATGTTAAGGAATAGTTGAGAAACCATCAAAATTTTCGCTCGTCTGATACTCGAAACCAATAACTGGAATGGCCTAGGGGAAAAGTACACACACCATTGTAATCGGGCGAGTTCCTACTTTCAGATGCAACAGGTATTTCTCGAGTTCGTCAATCCGTTCGCGAGATATGGGAGTTTGAAGTTAAGGAATGGTTGAGCAACCATCAAAATTTTCGCTGGGCTGATACTCGAAACCAACAACAGGAATGGCCTAGTGGAAAAGTACACACATCATTGTAATCGGGCGAGTTTCCACTTTCAGATGCAACAGAAATTTCTCGAGTTCGTCAATCCGTTCGCGAGATATGGGAGTTTGAATTTAAGGAATGGTTGAGAAACCATCAAAATTTTCGCTGGTCTGATACTCGAAACCAATAACTGGAATGGCCTAGGAGAAACGTACACATACCATTGTAATCGGGCGAGTTTCTGCTTTCAGATTAAATAGGAGATTCTCGGGTTTGTCAATCCGTTCGCGAGATATGGAGTGTGAAGTTACGGAATGGTTAAGAAACCATCAAAATTTTCGAAAGTCTGATACTCGAAACCAATAACTGGAATGGTCTAGGCGAAAAGTACACACACCATTGTAATCGGGCGATTTTCTGCTTCCAGGTGCAACAGGAATTTCTCGAGATCGTCAATCCGTTCGAGAGATATGGGTGTTTGAAGTTAAGGAATGGTTGAGAAACCATCAAAATTTTCGCATTTCTAATGCTAGAAACGAATAACTGGAATGGCCTAGGGGAAAAGTACACACACCATTGTAATCGGGCGAGGGTCTACTTTCAGATGCAACAGGAATTTCTGGAGTTCGTCAATCCGTTCGCGAGATATGGGAGTTTGAAGTTAAGGAATTGTTGAGAAACCATCAATATTTTCGCAAGTCTGATACTCGAAACCAATAACTACAAAGGCCTAGGTGAAAAACACACATATCTTTGTAATCGGGCGAGTTTCTACTTTCAGATGCAACAGGAATTTCTCGAGTTCGTCAATCCGTTCGCGAGATATGGGAGTTTGAAGTTAAGGAATTCTTGAGAAACCATCAAAATTTTCGCAAGTCTGATACACGAAACCAATAACTACAAAGGCCTAGGGCAAAAACACACATACCTTTGTAATCGGGCGGGTTTCCACTCTCAGATGCAACAGGAACTTCTCGAGTTCGTCAATCCGTTCGCGAGGTATGGGAATTTGAAGTTAAGTAATGTTTGAGAAACCATCGAAATTTTCGCAATTCTGATGCTAGAAACGAATAACTGGAATGGCCTAGGGGAAAAGTACACACACCATTCTAATCGGGCGAGGGTCTACTTTCAGATGCAACAGGAATTTCTGGAGTTCGTCAATCCGTTCGCGAGATATGGGAGTTTGAAGTTAAGGAATTGTTGAGAAACCATCAATATTTTCGCAAGTCTGATACTCGAAACCAATAACTACAAAGGCCTAGGTGAAAAACACACATACCTTTGCAATCGGGCGGGTTTCCACTCTCAGATGCAACAGGAACTTCTCGACTTCGTCAATCCGTTCGCTAGGTATGGGAGTTTGAAGTTAAGGAATGTTTGAGAAACCATGGAAATTTTCGCAATTCTGATGCTAGAAACGGATAACTGGAATGGCCTAGGGGAAAAGTACACACACCATTCTAATCGGGCGAGGGTCTACTTTCAGATGCAACAGGAATTTCTGGAGTTCGTCAATCCGTTCGCGAGATATGGGAGTTTGAAGTTAAGGAATTGTTGAGAAACCATCAAAATTTTCGCATGTCTGATACACGAAACCAATAACTACAAATGCCTAGGGGAAAAATGCACATACCTTTGTAATCGGGCGAGTTTCCACTTTCAGATGCAACAGGAATTTCTCGAGTTCGTCATTCCGTTCGCGAGGTATGGGAGTTTGAAGTTAAGGAATGCTTGAGAAACCATCAAAATTTTCGCAAGTCTGATACTCGAAACCAATAACTACAAAGGCCTAAGGGAAAAATGCACATACCTTTGTAATCGGTCGAGTTTCCACTTTCAGATGCAACAGGAATTTCTCGAGTCCGTCATTCCGTTCGTGAGACATGGGAGTTTGAAGTTAAGGAATGGTTGAGGAACCATCAGAATTTTCGCAATTCTGATACTCGAAACCAATAACTGGAATGGCCTAGGGGAAAAGTACACATTCCCTTGTAATCGTGCGAGTTTCTACTTTCAGATGCAACAGGAATATCTCGAGTTCGTCATTCCGTTCGCGAGATATGGGAGTTTGAAGTTAAGGAATGCTTGAGAAACAATCAAAATTTTCGCAAGTCTGATACTCGAAATCAATAACTGGAATGGCCTAGGGGAAAAGTACACACACCATTGTAATCGGGCGAGATTCTACTTTCAGATGCAACAGGAATTAATGGAGTTCGTCAATCCGTGCGCGAGATATGGGCGTTTGATGTTAAGGAATGGTTGAGCAACCATCAAAATTTTCGCTGGGCTGATACTCGAAACCAACAACAGGAATGGCCTAGTGGAAAAGTACACACATCATTGTAATCGGGCGAGTTTCCACTTTCAGATGCAACAGAAATTTCTCGAGTTCGTCAATCCGTTCGCGAGATATGGGAGTTTGAATTTAAGGAATGGTTGAGAAACCATCAAAATTTTCGCTGGTCTGATACTCGAAACCAATAACTGGAATGGCCTAGGAGAAACGTACACATACCATTGTAATCGGGCGAGTTTCTGCTTTCAGATTAAATAGGAGATTCTCGAGTTTGTCAATCCGTTCGCGAGATATGGAGTGTGAAGTTACGGAATGGTTAAGAAACCATCAAAATTTTCGAAAGTCTGATACTCGAAACCAATAACTGGAATGGTCTAGGCGAAAAGTACACACACCATTGTAATCGGGCGATTTTCTGCTTCCAGGTGCAACAGGAATTTCTCGAGGTCGTCAATCCGTTCGAGAGATATGGGTGTTTGAAGTTAAGGAATGGTTGAGAAACCATCAAAATTTTCGCATTTCTAATGCTAGAAACGAATAACTGGAATGGCCTAGGGGAAAAGTGCACACACCATTCTAATCGGGCGAGGGTCTACTTTCAGATGCAACAGGAATTTCTCGAGTTCGTCAATCCGTTCGCGAGATATGGGTGTTTGAAGTTAAGGAATGGTTGAGAAACCATCAAAATTTTCGCAAGTCTGATACTCGAAACCAATAACTACAAAGGCCTAGGTGAAAAACACACATATCTTTGTAATCGGGCGAGTTTCTACTTTCAGATGCAACAGGAATTTCTCGAGTTCGTCAATCCGTTCGCGAGATATGGGAGTTTGAAGTTAAGGAATTCTTGAGAAACCATCAAAATTTTCGCAAGTCTGATACACGAAACCAATAACTACAAAGGCCTAGGGCAAAAACACACATACCTTTGTAATCGGGCGGGTTTCCACTCTCAGATGCAACAGGAACTTCTCGAGTTCGTCAATCCGTTCGCGAGGTATGGGAATTTGAAGTTAAGGAATTGTTGAGAAACCATCAAAATTTTCGCAAGTCTGATACTCGAAACCAATAACTACAAAGGCCTAGGTGAAAAACACACATACCTTTGCAATCGGGCGGGTTTCCACTCTCAGATGCAACAGGAACTTCTCGACTTCGTCAATCCGTTCGCTATGTATGGGAGTTTGAAGTTAAGGAATGTTTGAGAAACCATGGAAATTTTCGCAATTCTGATGCTAGAAACGAATAACTGGAATGGCCTAGGGGAAAAGTACACACACCATTCTAATCGGGCGAGGGTCTACTTTCAGATGCAACAGGAATTTCTGGAGTTCGTCAATCCGTGCGCGAGATATGGGAGTTTGAAGTTAAGGAATTGTTGAGAAACCATCAAAATTTTCGCAAGTCTGATACTCGAAACCAATAACTACAAAGGCCTAGTTGAAAAACACACATACCTTTGCAATCGGGCGGGTTTCCACTCTCAGATGCAACAGGAACTTCTCGAGTTCGTCAATCCGTTCGCGAGGTATGGGAGTTTGAAGTTAAGGAATGGTTGAGAAACTATCAAAATTTTCGCAAGTCTGATACTCGAAACCAATAACTACAAAGGCCTAGGGGAAAAATACACACACCATTGTAATCGGGCGAGATTCTACTTTCAGATGCAACAGGAATTTCTGGAGTTCGTCAATCCGTTCGCGAGATATGGGAGTTTGAAGTTAAGGAATGGTTGAGAAACTATCAAAATTTTCGCAAGTCTGATACTCGAAACCAATAACTACAAAGGCCTAGGGCAAAAACACACATACCTTTGTAATCGGGCGGTTTTCCACTCTCAGATGCAACAGGAACTTCTCGAGTTCGTCAATCCGTTCGCGAGATATGGGAGTTTGAAGTTAAGGAATGGTTGAGAAACTATCAAAATTTTCGCAAGTCTGATACTCGAAACCAATAACTACAAAGGCCTAGGTGAAAAACACACATATCTTTGTAATCGGGCTAGTTTCTACTTTCAGATGCAACAGGAATTAATGGAGTTCGTCAATCCGTTCACGAGATATGGGAGTTTGAAGTTAAGGAATGGTTGAGAAACCATCGAAATTTTCGCAATTCTGATGCTAGAAACGAATAACTGGAATGGCCTAGGGGAAAAGTGCACACACCACTCTAATCGAGCGAGGTTCTACTTTCAGATGCAACAGGAATTTCTCGAGTTCGTCAATCCGTTCGCGTGATATGGGAGTTTGAAGATAAGGAATGGTTGAGAAACCATCCAAATTTTCGCAAGTCTGATACTCGAAACCAATAACTACAAAGGCCTAGGGGAAAAATACACACACCATTGTAATCGGGCGAGATTCTACTTTCAGATGCAACAGGAATTAATGGAGTTCGTCAATCCGTTCACGAGATATGGGAGTTTGAAGTTAAGGAATGGTTGAGAAACCATCGAAATTTTCGCAATTCTGATGCTCGAAACGAATAACTGGAATGGCCTAGGGGCAAAGTACACACACCATTCTAATCGGGCGAGTCTCTACTTTCAGATGCAACAGGAATTTCTGGAGTTCGTCAAGCCGTTCGCGAGATATGGGAGTTTGAAGTTAAGGAATTCTTGAGAAACGATCAAAATTTTCGCAAGTCTGATACACGAAACCAATAACTACAAAGGCCTAGGGCAAAAACACACATACCTTTGTAATCGGGCGGTTTTCCACTCTCAGATGCAACAGGAACTTCTCGAGTTCGTCAATCCGTTCGCGAGATATGGGAGTTTGAAGTTAAGGAATGTTTGAGAAACCATCGAAATTTTCGCAATTCTGATGCCAGAAACGAATAACTGGAATGGCCTAGGGGAAAAGTACACACACCACTCTAATCGGGCGAGGGTCTACTTTCAGATGCAACAGGAACTTCTCGAGTTCGTCAATCCGTTCGCGAGGTATGGGAGTTTGAAGTTAAGGAATGGTTGAGAAACTATCAAAATTTTCGCAAGTCTGATACTCGAAACCAATAACTACAAAGGCCTAGGGGAAAAATACACACACCATTGTAATCGGGCGAGATTCTACTTTCAGATGCAACAGGAATTTCTGGAGTTCGTCAATCCGTTCGCGAGATATGGGAGTTTGAAGTTAAGGAATTGTTGAGAAACCATCAAAATTTTCGCAAGTCTGATACACGAAACCAATAACTACAAAGGCCTAGGGCAAAAACACACATATCTTTGTAATCGGGCGAGTTTCTACTTTCAGATGCAACAGGAATTTCTCGAGTTCGTCAATCCGTTCGCGAGAAATGGGAGTTTGAAGTTAAGGAATGGTTGAGAAACTATCAAAATTTTCGCAAGTCTGATACTCGAAACCAATAACTACAAAGGCCTAGGTGAAAAACACACATATCTTTGTAATCGGGCTAGTTTCTACTTTCAGATGCAACAGGAATTAATGGAGTTCGTCAATCCGTTCACGAGATATGGGAGTTTGAAGTTAAGGAATGGTTGAGAAACCATCGAAATTTTCGCAATTCTGATGCTAGAAACGAATAACTGGAATGGCCTAGGGGAAAAGTGCACACACCACTCTAATCGAGCGAGGTTCTACTTTCAGATGCAACAGGAATTTCTCGAGTTCGTCAATCCGTTCGCGAGATATGGGAGTTTGAAGTTAAGGAATGTTTGAGAAACCATCGAAATTTTCGCAATTCTGATGCCAGAAACGAATAACTGGAATGGCCTAGGGGAAAAGAACACACACCACTCTAATCGGGCGAGGGTCTACTTTCAGATGCAACAGGAACTTCTCGAGTTCGTCAATCCGTTCGCGAGGTATGGGAGTTTGAAGTTAAGGAATGGTTGAGAAACTATCAAAATTTTCGCAAGTCTGATACTCGAAACCAATAACTACAAAGGCCTAGGGGAAAAATACACACACCATTGTAATCGGGCGAGATTCTACTTTCAGATGCAACAGGAATTTCTGGAGTTCGTCAATCCGTTCGCGAGATATGGGAGTTTGAAGTTAAGGAATTGTTGAGAAACCATCAAAATTTTCGCAAGTCTGATACACGAAACCAATAACTACAAAGGCCTAGGGCAAAAACACACATATCTTTGTAATCGGGCGAGTTTCTGCTTTCAGATGCAACAGGTATTTCTCGAGTTCGTCAATCCGTTCGCGAGAAATGGGAGTTTGAAGTTAAGGAATGGTTGAGAAACTATCAAAATTTTCGCAAGTCTGATACTCGAAACCAATAACTACAAAGGCCTAGGTGAAAAACACACATATCTTTGTAATCGGGCTAGTTTCTACTTTCAGATGCAACAGGAATTAATGGAGTTCGTCAATCCGTTCACGAGATATGGGAGTTTGAAGTTAAGGAATGGTTGAGAAACCATCGAAATTTTCGCAATTCTGATGCTAGAAACGAATAACTGGAATGGCCTAGGGGAAAAGTGCACACACCACTCTAATCGAGCGAGGTTCTACTTTCAGATGCAACAGGAATTTCTCGAGTTCGTCAATCCGTTCGCGAGAAATGGGAGTTTGAAGTTAAGGAATGGTTGAGAAACTATCAAAATTTTCGCAAGTCTGATACTCGAAACCAATAACTACAAAGGCCTAGGGGAAAAATACACATACCGTTGTAATCGGGCGAGATTCTACTTTCAGGTGCGATAGGAATTAATGGAGTTCGTCAATCCGTGCGCGAGATATGGGCGTTTGATGTTAAGGAATAGTTGAGAAACCATCAAAATTTTCGCTCGTCTGATACTCGAAACCAATAACTGGAATGGCCTAGGGGAAAAGTACACACACCATTGTAATCGGGCGAGTTTCTACTTTCAGATGCAACAGGTATTTCTCGAGTTCGTCAATCCGTTCGCGAGATATGGGAGTTTGAAGTTAAGGAATGGTTGAGCAACCATCAAAATTTTCGCTGGGCTGATACTCGAAACCAACAACAGGAATGGCCTAGTGGAAAAGTACACACATCATTGTAATCGGGCGAGTTTCCACTTTCAGATGCAACAGAAATTTCTCGAGTTCGTCAATCCGTTCGCGAGATATGGGAGTTTGAATTTAAGGAATGGTTGAGAAACCATCAAAATTTTCGCTGGTCTGATACTCGAAACCAATAACTGGAATGGCCTAGGAGAAACGTACACATACCATTGTAATCGGGCGAGTTTCTGCTTTCAGATTAAATAGGAGATTCTCGAGTTTGTCAATCCGTTCGCGAGATATGGAGTGTGAAGTTACGGAATGGTTAAGAAACCATCAAAATTTTCGAAAGTCTGATACTCGAAACCAATAACTGGAATGGTCTAGGCGAAAAGTACACACACCATTGTAATCGGGCGATTTTCTGCTTCCAGGTGCAACAGGAATTTCTCGAGATCGTCAATCCGTTCGAGAGATATGGGTGTTTGAAGTTAACGAATGGTTGAGAAACCATCAAAATATTCGCAAGTCTGATACTCGAAACCAATAACTACAAAGGCCTAGGTGAAAAACACACATATCTTTGTAATCGGGTGAGTTTCTACTTTCAGATGCAACAGGAATTTCTCGAGTTCGTCAATCCGTTCGCGAGATATGGGAGTTTGAAGTTAAGGAATTCTTGAGAAACCATCAAAATTTTCGCAAGACTGATACACGAAACCAATAACTACAAAGGCCTAGGGCAAAAACACACATACCTTTGTAATCGGGCGGGTTTCCACTCTCAGATGCAACAGGAACTTCTCGAGTTCGTCAATCCGTTCGCGAGGTATGGGAGTTTGAAGTTAAGTAATGTTTGAGAAACCATCGAAATTTTCGCAATTCTGATGCTAGAAACGAATAACTGGAATGGCCTAGGGGCAAAGTACACACACCATTCTAATCGGGCGAGTCTCTACTTTCAGATGCAACAGGAATTTCTGGAGTTCGTCAAGCCGTTCGCGAAATATGGGAGTTTGAAGTTAAGGAATTCTTGAGAAACGATCAAAATTTTCGCAAGTCTGATACTCGAAACCAATAACTGGAATGGCCTAGGGGAAAAGTACACACACCACTCTAATCGGGCGAGGGTCTACTTTCAGATGCAACAGGAACTTCTCGAGTTCGTCAATCCGTTCGCGAGGTATGGGAGTTTGAAGTTAAGGAATGGTTGAGAAACTATCAAAATTTTCGCAAGTCTGATACTCGAAACCAATAACTACAAAGGCCTAGGGGAAAAATACACACACCATTGTAATCGGGCGAGATTCTACTTTCAGATGCAACAGGAATTTCTGGAGTTCGTCAATCCGTTCGCGAGATATGGGAGTTTGAAGTTAAGGAATTGTTGAGAAACCATCAAAATTTTCGCAAGTCTGATACACGAAACCAATAACTACAAAGTCCTAGGGCAAAAACACACATATCTTTGTAATCGGGCGAGTTTCTACTTTCAGATGCAACAGGAATTTCTCGAGTTCGTCAATCCGTTCGCGAGAAATGGGAGTTTGAAGTTAAGGAATGGTTGAGAAACTATCAAAATTTTCGCAAGTCTGATACTCGAAACCAATAACTACAAAGGCCTAGGTGAAAAACACACATATCTTTGTAATCGGGCTAGTTTCTACTTTCAGATGCAACAGGAATTAATGGAGTTCGTCAATCCGTTCACGAGATATGGGAGTTTGAAGTTAAGGAATGGTTGAGAAACCATCGAAATTTTCGCAATTCTGATGCTAGAAACGAATAACTGGAATGGCCTAGGGGAAAAGTACACACACCATTGTAATCGGGCGAGTTTCTACTTTCAGATGCAACAGGTATTTCTCGAGTTCGTCAATCCGTTCGCGAGATATGGGAGTTTGAAGTTAAGGAATGGTTGAGCAACCATCAAAATTTTCGCTGGGCTGATACTCGAAACCAACAACAGGAATGGCCTAGTGGAAAAGTACACACATCATTGTAATCGGGCGAGTTTCCACTTTCAGATGCAACAGAAATTTCTCGAGTTCGTCAATCCGTTCGCGAGATATGGGAGTTTGAATTTAAGGAATGGTTGAGAAACCATCAAAATTTTCGCTGGTCTGATACTCGAAACCAATAACTGGAATGGCCTAGGAGAAACGTACACATACCATTGTAATCGGGCGAGTTTCTGCTTTCAGATTAAATAGGAGATTCTCGAGTTTGTCAATCCGTTCGCGAGATATGGAGTGTGAAGTTACGGAATGGTTAAGAAACCATCAAAATTTTCGAAAGTCTGATACTCGAAACCAATAACTGGAATGGTCTAGGCGAAAAGTACACACACCATTGTAATCGGGCGATTTTCTGCTTCCAGGTGCAACAGGAATTTCTCGAGATCGTCAATCCGTTCGAGAGATATGGGTGTTTGAAGTTAACGAATGGTTGAGAAACCATCAAAATATTCGCAAGTCTGATACTCGAAACCAATAACTACAAAGGCCTAGGTGAAAAACACACATATCTTTGTAATCGGGTGAGTTTCTACTTTCAGATGCAACAGGAATTTCTCGAGTTCGTCAATCCGTTCGCGAGATATGGGAGTTTGAAGTTAAGGAATTCTTGAGAAACCATCAAAATTTTCGCAAGACTGATACACGAAACCAATAACTACAAAGGCCTAGGGCAAAAACACACATACCTTTGTAATCGGGCGGGTTTCCACTCTCAGATGCAACAGGAACTTCTCGAGTTCGTCAATCCGTTCGCGAGGTATGGGAGTTTGAAGTTAAGTAATGTTTGAGAAACCATCGAAATTTTCGCAATTCTGATGCTAGAAACGAATAACTGGAATGGCCTAGGGGAAAAGTACACACACCATTCTAATCGGGCGAGGGTCTACTTTCAGATGCAACAGGAATTTGTGGAGTTCGTCAATCCGTTCGCGAGATATGAGAGTTTGAAGTTATGGAATTGTTGAGAAACCATCAAAATTTTCGCAAGTCTGATACTCGAAACCAATAACTACAAAGGCCTAGGTGAAAAACACACATATCTTTGTAATCGGGCGAGTTTCTACTTTCAGATGCAATAGGCATTTCTCGAGTTCGTCAATCCGTTCGCGAGATATGGGAGTTTGAAGTTAAGGAATTCTTGAGAAACCATCAAAATTTTCGCAAGTCTGATACACGAAACCAATAACTACAAAGGCCTAGGGCAAAAACACACATACCTTTGTAATCGGGCGGGTTTCCACTCTCAGATGCAACAGGAACTTCTCGAGTTCGTCAATCCGTTCGCGAGGTATGGGAGTTTGAAGTTAAGTAATGTTTGAGAAACCATCGAAATTTTCGCAATTCTGATGCTAGAAACGAATAACTGGAATGGCCTAGGGGCAAAGTACACACACCATTCTAATCGGGCGAGTCTCTACTTTCAGATGCAACAGGAATTTCTGGAGTTCGTCAAGCCGTTCGCGAAATATGGGAGTTTGAAGTTAAGGAATTCTTGAGAAACGATCAAAATTTTCGCAAGTCTGATACTCGAAACCAATAACTGGAATGGCCTAGGGGAAAAGTACACACACCACTCTAATCGGGCGAGGGTCTACTTTCAGATGCAACAGGAACTTCTCGAGTTCGTCAATCCGTTCGCGAGGTATGGGAGTTTGAAGTTAAGGAATGGTTGAGAAACTATCAAAATTTTCGCAAGTCTGATACTCGAAACCAATAACTACAAAGGCCTAGGGGAAAAATACACACACCATTGTAATCGGGCGAGATTCTACTTTCAGATGCAACAGGAATTTCTGGAGTTCGTCAATCCGTTCGCGAGATATGGGAGTTTGAAGTTAAGGAATTGTTGAGAAACCATCAAAATTTTCGCAAGTCTGATACACGAAACCAATAACTACAAAGTCCTAGGGCAAAAACACACATATCTTTGTAATCGGGCGAGTTTCTACTTTCAGATGCAACAGGAATTTCTCGAGTTCGTCAATCCGTTCGCGAGAAATGGGAGTTTGAAGTTAAGGAATGGTTGAGAAACTATCAAAATTTTCGCAAGTCTGATACTCGAAACCAATAACTACAAAGGCCTAGGTGAAAAACACACATATCTTTGTAATCGGGCTAGTTTCTACTTTCAGATGCAACAGGAATTAATGGAGTTCGTCAATCCGTTCACGAGATATGGGAGTTTGAAGTTAAGGAATGGTTGAGAAACCATCGAAATTTTCGCAATTCTGATGCTAGAAACGAATAACTGGAATGGCCTAGGGGAAAAGTGCACACACCACTCTAATCGAGCGAGGTTCTACTTTCAGATGCAACAGGAATTTCTCGAGTTCGTCAATCCGTTCGCGAGATATGGGAGTTTGAAGTTAAGGAATGTTTGAGAAACCATCGAAATTTTCGCAATTCTGATGCCAGAAACGAATAACTGGAATGGCCTAGGGGAAAAGAACACACACCACTCTAATCGGGCGAGGGTCTACTTTCAGATGCAACAGGAACTTCTCGAGTTCGTCAATCCGTTCGCGAGGTATGGGAGTTTGAAGTTAAGGAATGGTTGAGAAACTATCAAAATTTTCGCAAGTCTGATACTCGAAACCAATAACTACAAAGGCCTAGGGGAAAAATACACACACCATTGTAATCGGGCGAGATTCTACTTTCAGATGCAACAGGAATTTCTGGAGTTCGTCAATCCGTTCGCGAGATATGGGAGTTTGAAGTTAAGGAATTGTTGAGAAACCATCAAAATTTTCGCAAGTCTGATACACGAAACCAATAACTACAAAGGCCTAGGGCAAAAACACACATATCTTTGTAATCGGGCGAGTTTCTGCTTTCAGATGCAACAGGTATTTCTCGAGTTCGTCAATCCGTTCGCGAGAAATGGGAGTTTGAAGTTAAGGAATGGTTGAGAAACTATCAAAATTTTCGCAAGTCTGATACTCGAAACCAATAACTACAAAGGCCTAGGTGAAAAACACACATATCTTTGTAATCGGGCTAGTTTCTACTTTCAGATGCAACAGGAATTAATGGAGTTCGTCAATCCGTTCACGAGATATGGGAGTTTGAAGTTAAGGAATGGTTGAGAAACCATCGAAATTTTCGCAATTCTGATGCTAGAAACGAATAACTGGAATGGCCTAGGGGAAAAGTGCACACACCACTCTAATCGAGCGAGGTTCTACTTTCAGATGCAACAGGAATTTCTCGAGTTCGTCAATCCGTTCGCGAGAAATGGGAGTTTGAAGTTAAGGAATGGTTGAGAAACTATCAAAATTTTCGCAAGTCTGATACTCGAAACCAATAACTACAAAGGCCTAGGGGAAAAATACACATACCGTTGTAATCGGGCGAGATTCTACTTTCAGGTGCGATAGGAATTAATGGAGTTCGTCAATCCGTGCGCGAGATATGGGCGTTTGATGTTAAGGAATAGTTGAGAAACCATCAAAATTTTCGCTCGTCTGATACTCGAAACCAATAACTGGAATGGCCTAGGGGAAAAGTACACACACCATTGTAATCGGGCGAGTTTCTACTTTCAGATGCAACAGGTATTTCTCGAGTTCGTCAATCCGTTCGCGAGATATGGGAGTTTGAAGTTAAGGAATGGTTGAGCAACCATCAAAATTTTCGCTGGGCTGATACTCGAAACCAACAACAGGAATGGCCTAGTGGAAAAGTACACACATCATTGTAATCGGGCGAGTTTCCACTTTCAGATGCAACAGAAATTTCTCGAGTTCGTCAATCCGTTCGCGAGATATGGGAGTTTGAATTTAAGGAATGGTTGAGAAACCATCAAAATTTTCGCTGGTCTGATACTCGAAACCAATAACTGGAATGGCCTAGGAGAAACGTACACATACCATTGTAATCGGGCGAGTTTCTGCTTTCAGATTAAATAGGAGATTCTCGAGTTTGTCAATCCGTTCGCGAGATATGGAGTGTGAAGTTACGGAATGGTTAAGAAACCATCAAAATTTTCGAAAGTCTGATACTCGAAACCAATAACTGGAATGGTCTAGGCGAAAAGTACACACACCATTGTAATCGGGCGATTTTCTGCTTCCAGGTGCAACAGGAATTTCTCGAGATCGTCAATCCGTTCGAGAGATATGGGTGTTTGAAGTTAACGAATGGTTGAGAAACCATCAAAATATTCGCAAGTCTGATACTCGAAACCAATAACTACAAAGGCCTAGGTGAAAAACACACATATCTTTGTAATCGGGTGAGTTTCTACTTTCAGATGCAACAGGAATTTCTCGAGTTCGTCAATCCGTTCGCGAGATATGGGAGTTTGAAGTTAAGGAATTCTTGAGAAACCATCAAAATTTTCGCAAGACTGATACACGAAACCAATAACTACAAAGGCCTAGGGCAAAAACACACATACCTTTGTAATCGGGCGGGTTTCCACTCTCAGATGCAACAGGAACTTCTCGAGTTCGTCAATCCGTTCGCGAGGTATGGGAGTTTGAAGTTAAGTAATGTTTGAGAAACCATCGAAATTTTCGCAATTCTGATGCTAGAAACGAATAACTGGAATGGCCTAGGGGCAAAGTACACACACCATTCTAATCGGGCGAGTCTCTACTTTCAGATGCAACAGGAATTTCTGGAGTTCGTCAAGCCGTTCGCGAAATATGGGAGTTTGAAGTTAAGGAATTCTTGAGAAACGATCAAAATTTTCGCAAGTCTGATACTCGAAACCAATAACTGGAATGGCCTAGGGGAAAAGTACACACACCACTCTAATCGGGCGAGGGTCTACTTTCAGATGCAACAGGAACTTCTCGAGTTCGTCAATCCGTTCGCGAGGTATGGGAGTTTGAAGTTAAGGAATGGTTGAGAAACTATCAAAATTTTCGCAAGTCTGATACTCGAAACCAATAACTACAAAGGCCTAGGGGAAAAATACACACACCATTGTAATCGGGCGAGATTCTACTTTCAGATGCAACAGGAATTTCTGGAGTTCGTCAATCCGTTCGCGAGATATGGGAGTTTGAAGTTAAGGAATTGTTGAGAAACCATCAAAATTTTCGCAAGTCTGATACACGAAACCAATAACTACAAAGTCCTAGGGCAAAAACACACATATCTTTGTAATCGGGCGAGTTTCTACTTTCAGATGCAACAGGAATTTCTCGAGTTCGTCAATCCGTTCGCGAGAAATGGGAGTTTGAAGTTAAGGAATGGTTGAGAAACTATCAAAATTTTCGCAAGTCTGATACTCGAAACCAATAACTACAAAGGCCTAGGTGAAAAACACACATATCTTTGTAATCGGGCTAGTTTCTACTTTCAGATGCAACAGGAATTAATGGAGTTCGTCAATCCGTTCACGAGATATGGGAGTTTGAAGTTAAGGAATGGTTGAGAAACCATCGAAATTTTCGCAATTCTGATGCTAGAAACGAATAACTGGAATGGCCTAGGGGAAAAGTACACACACCATTGTAATCGGGCGAGTTTCTACTTTCAGATGCAACAGGTATTTCTCGAGTTCGTCAATCCGTTCGCGAGATATGGGAGTTTGAAGTTAAGGAATGGTTGAGCAACCATCAAAATTTTCGCTGGGCTGATACTCGAAACCAACAACAGGAATGGCCTAGTGGAAAAGTACACACATCATTGTAATCGGGCGAGTTTCCACTTTCAGATGCAACAGAAATTTCTCGAGTTCGTCAATCCGTTCGCGAGATATGGGAGTTTGAATTTAAGGAATGGTTGAGAAACCATCAAAATTTTCGCTGGTCTGATACTCGAAACCAATAACTGGAATGGCCTAGGAGAAACGTACACATACCATTGTAATCGGGCGAGTTTCTGCTTTCAGATTAAATAGGAGATTCTCGAGTTTGTCAATCCGTTCGCGAGATATGGAGTGTGAAGTTACGGAATGGTTAAGAAACCATCAAAATTTTCGAAAGTCTGATACTCGAAACCAATAACTGGAATGGTCTAGGCGAAAAGTACACACACCATTGTAATCGGGCGATTTTCTGCTTCCAGGTGCAACAGGAATTTCTCGAGATCGTCAATCCGTTCGAGAGATATGGGTGTTTGAAGTTAACGAATGGTTGAGAAACCATCAAAATATTCGCAAGTCTGATACTCGAAACCAATAACTACAAAGGCCTAGGTGAAAAACACACATATCTTTGTAATCGGGTGAGTTTCTACTTTCAGATGCAACAGGAATTTCTCGAGTTCGTCAATCCGTTCGCGAGATATGGGAGTTTGAAGTTAAGGAATTCTTGAGAAACCATCAAAATTTTCGCAAGACTGATACACGAAACCAATAACTACAAAGGCCTAGGGCAAAAACACACATACCTTTGTAATCGGGCGGGTTTCCACTCTCAGATGCAACAGGAACTTCTCGAGTTCGTCAATCCGTTCGCGAGGTATGGGAGTTTGAAGTTAAGTAATGTTTGAGAAACCATCGAAATTTTCGCAATTCTGATGCTAGAAACGAATAACTGGAATGGCCTAGGGGAAAAGTACACACACCATTCTAATCGGGCGAGGGTCTACTTTCAGATGCAACAGGAATTTGTGGAGTTCGTCAATCCGTTCGCGAGATATGAGAGTTTGAAGTTATGGAATTGTTGAGAAACCATCAAAATTTTCGCAAGTCTGATACTCGAAACCAATAACTACAAAGGCCTAGGTGAAAAACACACATATCTTTGTAATCGGGCGAGTTTCTACTTTCAGATGCAATAGGCATTTCTCGAGTTCGTCAATCCGTTCGCGAGATATGGGAGTTTGAAGTTAAGGAATTCTTGAGAAACCATCAAAATTTTCGCAAGTCTGATACACGAAACCAATAACTACAAAGGCCTAGGGCAAAAACACACATACCTTTGTAATCGGGCGGGTTTCCACTCTCAGATGCAACAGGAACTTCTCGAGTTCGTCAATCCGTTCGCGAGGTATGGGAGTTTGAAGTTAAGTAATGTTTGAGAAACCATCGAAATTTTCGCAATTCTGATGCTAGAAACGAATAACTGGAATGGCCTAGGGGCAAAGTACACACACCATTCTAATCGGGCGAGTCTCTACTTTCAGATGCAACAGGAATTTCTGGAGTTCGTCAAGCCGTTCGCGAAATATGGGAGTTTGAAGTTAAGGAATTCTTGAGAAACGATCAAAATTTTCGCAAGTCTGATACTCGAAACCAATAACTGGAATGGCCTAGGGGAAAAGTACACACACCACTCTAATCGGGCGAGGGTCTACTTTCAGATGCAACAGGAACTTCTCGAGTTCGTCAATCCGTTCGCGAGGTATGGGAGTTTGAAGTTAAGGAATGGTTGAGAAACTATCAAAATTTTCGCAAGTCTGATACTCGAAACCAATAACTACAAAGGCCTAGGGGAAAAATACACACACCATTGTAATCGGGCGAGATTCTACTTTCAGATGCAACAGGAATTTCTGGAGTTCGTCAATCCGTTCGCGAGATATGGGAGTTTGAAGTTAAGGAATTGTTGAGAAACCATCAAAATTTTCGCAAGTCTGATACACGAAACCAATAACTACAAAGTCCTAGGGCAAAAACACACATATCTTTGTAATCGGGCGAGTTTCTACTTTCAGATGCAACAGGAATTTCTCGAGTTCGTCAATCCGTTCGCGAGAAATGGGAGTTTGAAGTTAAGGAATGGTTGAGAAACTATCAAAATTTTCGCAAGTCTGATACTCGAAACCAATAACTACAAAGGCCTAGGTGAAAAACACACATATCTTTGTAATCGGGCTAGTTTCTACTTTCAGATGCAACAGGAATTAATGGAGTTCGTCAATCCGTTCACGAGATATGGGAGTTTGAAGTTAAGGAATGGTTGAGAAACCATCGAAATTTTCGCAATTCTGATGCTAGAAACGAATAACTGGAATGGCCTAGGGGAAAAGTGCACACACCACTCTAATCGAGCGAGGTTCTACTTTCAGATGCAACAGGAATTTCTCGAGTTCGTCAATCCGTTCGCGAGAAATGGGAGTTTGAAGTTAAGGAATGGTTGAGAAACTATCAAAATTTTCGCAAGTCTGATACTCGAAACCAATAACTACAAAGGCCTAGGGGGAAAATACACATACCGTTGTAATCGGGCGGGATTCTACTTTCAGGTGCGATAGGAATTAATGGAGTTCGTCAATCCGTGCGCGAGATATGGGCGTTTGATGTTAGGAATAGTTGAGAAACCATCAAAATTTTCGCTCGTCTGATACTCGAAACCAATAACTGGAATGGCCTAGGGGAAAAGTACACACACCATTGTAATCGGGCGAGTTTCTACTTTCAGATGCAACAGGTATTTCTCGAGTTCGTCAATCCGTTCGCGAGATATGGGAGTTTGAAGTTAAGGAATGGTTGAGCAACCATCAAAATTTTCGCTGGGCTGATACTCGAAATCAACAACAGGAATGGCCTAGTGGAAAAGTACACACATCATTGTAATCGGGCGAGTTTCCACTTTCAGATGCAACAGAAATTTCTCGAGTTCGTCAATCCGTTCGCGAGATATGGGAGTTTGAATTTAAGGAATGGTTGAGAAACCATCAAAATTTTCGCTGGTCTGATACTCGAAACCAATAACTGGAATGGCCTAGGAGAAACGTACACATACCATTGTAATCGGGCGAGTTTCTGCTTTCAGATTAAATAGGAGATTCTCGAGTTTGTCAATCCGTTCGCGAGATATGGAGTGTGAAGTTACGGAATGGTTAAGAAACCATCAAAATTATCGAAAGTCTGATACTCGAAACCAATAACTGGAATGGTCTAGGCGAAAAGTACACACACCATTGTAATCGGGCGATTTTCTGCTTCCAGGTGCAACAGGAATTTCTCGAGATCGTCAATCCGTTCGAGAGATATGGGTGTTTGAAGTTAAGGAATGGTTGAGAAACCATCAAAATTTTCGCATTTCTAATGCTAGAAACGAATAACTGGAATGGCCTAGGGGAAAAGTACACACACCATTCTAATCGGGCGAGGGTCTACTTTCAGATGCAACAGGAATTTGTGGAGTTCGTCAATCCGTTCGCGAGATATGAGAGTTTGAAGTTATGGAATTGTTGAGAAACCATCAAAATTTTCGCAAGTCTGATACTCGAAACCAATAACTACAAAGGCCTTGGTGAAAAACACACATATCTTTGTAATCGGGCGAGTTTCTACTTTCAGATGCAATAGGCATTTCTCGAGTTCGTCAATCCGTTCGCGAGATATGGGAGTTTGAAGTTAAGGAATTCTTGAGAAACCATCAAAATTTTCGCAAGACTGATACACGAAACCAATAACTACAAAGGCCTAGGGCAAAAACACACATACCTTTGTAATCGGGCGGGTTTCCACTCTCAGATGCAACAGGAACTTCTCGAGTTCGTCAATCCGTTCGCGAGGTATGGGAGTTTGAAGTTAAGTAATGTTTGAGAAACCATCGAAATTTTCGCAATTCTGATGCTAGAAACGAATAACTGGAATGGCCTAGGGGAAAAGTACACACACCATTCTAATCGGGCGAGGGTCTACTTTCAGATGCAACAGGAATTTGTGGAGTTCGTCAATCCGTTCGCGAGATATGAGAGTTTGAAGTTATGGAATTGTTGAGAAACCATCAAAATTTTCGCAAGTCTGATACTCGAAACCAATAACTACAAAGGCCTTGGTGAAAAACACACATATCTTTGTAATCGGGCGAGTTTCTACTTTCAGATGCAATAGGCATTTCTCGAGTTCGTCAATCCGTTCGCGAGATATGGGAGTTTGAAGTTAAGGAATTCTTGAGAAACCATCAAAATTTTCGCAAGTCTGATACACGAAACCAATAACTACAAAGGCCTAGGGCAAAAACACACATACCTTTGTAATCGGGCGGGTTTCCACTCTCAGATGCAACAGGAACTTCTCGAGTTCGTCAATCCGTTCGCGAGGTATGGGAGTTTGAAGTTAAGTAATGTTTGAGAAACCATCGAAATTTTCGCAATTCTGATGCTAGAAACGAATAACTGGAATGGCCTAGGGGCAAAGTACACACACCATTCTAATCGGGCGAGTCTCTACTTTCAGATGCAACAGGAATTTCTGGAGTTCGTCAAGCCGTTCGCGAAATATGGGAGTTTGAAGTTAAGGAATTCTTGAGAAACGATCAAAATTTTCGCAAGTCTGATACTCGAAACCAATAACTGGAATGGCCTAGGGGAAAAGTACACACACCATTGTAATCGGGCGAGATTCTACTTTCAGATGCAACAGGAATTTCTCGAGTTCGTCAATCCGTTCGAGAGATATGGGTGTTTGAAGTTAAGGAATTGTTGAGAAACCATCAAAATTTTCGCAAGTCTGATACTCGAAAACAATAACTACAAAGGCCTAGGTGAGAAACACACATACCTTTGCAATCGGGCGGGTTTCCACTCTCAGATGCAACAGGAACTTCTCGAGTTCGTCAATCCGTTCGCGAGGTATGGGAGTTTGAAGTTAAGGTATGTTTGAGAAACCATCGAAATTTTCGCAATTCTGATGCTAGAAACGAATAACTGGAATGGCCTAGGGGAAAAGTACACACACCATTCTAATCGGGCGAGGGTCTACTTTCAGATGCAACAGGAATTTCTGGAGTTCGTCAATCCGTTCGCGAGATATGGGAGTTTGAAGTTAAGGAATTGTTGAGAAACCATCAAAATTTTCGCAAGTCTGATACACGAAACCAATAACTACAAATGCCTAGGGGAAAAATGCACATACCTTTGTAATCGGGCGAGTTTCCACTTTCAGATGCAACAGGAATTTCTCGAGTTCGTCATTCCGTTCGCGAGATATGGGAGTTTGAAGTTAAGGAATGCTTGAGAAACCATCAAAATTTTCGCAAGTCTGATACTCGAAACCAATAACTACAAAGGCCTAAGGGAAAAATGCACATACCTTTGTAATCGGTCGAGTTTCCACTTTCAGATGCAACAGGAATTTCTCGAGTCCGCCATTCCGTTCGCGAGACATGGGAGTTTGAAGTTAAGGAATGGTTGAGGAACCATCAGAATTTTTGCAATTCTGATACTCGAAACCAATAACTGGAATGGCCTAGGGGAAAAGTACACATTCCCTTGTAATCGTGCGAGTTTCTACTTTCAGATGCAACAGGAATATCTCGAGTTCGTCATTCCGTTCGCGAGATATGGGAGTTTGAAGTTAAGGAATGCTTGAGAAACAATCAAAATTTTCGCAAGTCTGATACTCGAAACCAATAACTGGAATGGCTTAGCGGAAAAGTACACACACCACTGTAATCGGGCGAGATTCTACTTTCAGATGCAACAGGAATTAATGGAGTTCGTCAATCCGTTCGCGAGATATGGGTGTTTGAAGTTAAGGAATGCTTGAGAAACCATCAAAATTTTCGGCGGTCTGATACTCGAGACCAATAACTGGCATGGCCTAGGGGAAAAGTACACACACCATTGTAATCGGGCGAGTTCCTACTTTCAGATGCAACAGGAATTTCTGGAGTTCGTCAATCCGTTCGCGAGATATGGGAGTTTGAAGTTAAGGAATTGTTGAGAAACCATCAAAATTTTCGCAAGTCTGATACACGAAACCAATAACTACAAAGGCCTAGGGCAAAAACACACATACCTTTGCAATCGGGCGGGTTTCCACTCTCAGATGCAACAGGAACTTCTCGAGTTCGTCAATCCGTTCGCGAGGTATGGGAGTTTGAAGTTAAGGTATGTTTGAGAAACCATCGAAATTTTCGCAATTCTGATGCTAGAAACGAATAACTGGAATGGCCTAGGGGAAAAGTACACACACCATTCTAATCGGGCGAGGGTCTACTTTCAGATGCAACAGGAATTTCTGGAGTTCGTCAATCCGTTCGCGAGATATGGGAGTTTGAAGTTAAGGAATTGTTGAGAAACCATCAAAATTTTCGCAAGTCTGATACACGAAACCAATAACTACAAATGCCTAGGGGAAAAATGCACATACCTTTGTAATCGGGCGAGTTTCCACTTTCAGATGCAACAGGAATTTCTCGAGTTCGTCATTCCGTTCGCGAGATATGGGAGTTTGAAGTTAAGGAATGCTTGAGAAACCATCAAAATTTTCGCAAGTCTGATACTCGAAACCAATAACTACAAAGGCCTAAGGGAAAAATGCACATACCTTTGTAATCGGTCGAGTTTCCACTTTCAGATGCAACAGGAATTTCTCGAGTCCGCCATTCCGTTCGCGAGACATGGGAGTTTGAAGTTAAGGAATGGTTGAGGAACCATCAGAATTTTTGCAATTCTGATACTCGAAACCAATAACTGGAATGGCCTAGGGGAAAAGTACACATTCCCTTGTAATCGTGCGAGTTTCTACTTTCAGATGCAACAGGAATATCTCGAGTTCGTCATTCCGTTCGCGAGATATGGGAGTTTGAAGTTAAGGAATGCTTGAGAAACAATCAAAATTTTCGCAAGTCTGATACTCGAAACCAATAACTGGAATGGCTTAGGGGAAAAGTACACACACCATTGTAATCGGGCGAGATTCTACTTTCAGATGCAACAGGAATTAATGGAGTTCGTCAATCCGTTCGCGAGATATGGGTGTTTGAAGTTAAGGAATGCTTGAGAAACCATCAAAATTTTCGGCGGTCTGATACTCGAAACCAATAACTGGCATGGCCTAGGGGAAAAGTACACACACCATTGTAATCGGGCGAGTTCCTACTTTCAGATGCAACAGGAATTTCTGGAGTTCGTCAATCCGTTCGCGAGATATGGGAGTTTGAAGTTAAGGAATTGTTGAGAAACCATCAAAATTTTCGCAAGTCTGATACACGAAACCAATAACTACAAAGGCCTAGGGCAAAAACACACATACCTTTGTAATCGGGCGGGTATCCACTCTCAGATGCAACAGGAACTTCTCGAGTTCGTCAATCCGTTCGCGAGGTATGGGAGTTTGAAGTTAAGTAATGTTTGAGAAACCATCGAAATTTTCGCAATTCTGATGCTAGATACGAATAAATGGAATGGCCTAGGGGAAAAGTACACACACCATTCTAATCGGGCGAGGGTCTACTTTCAGATGCAACAGGAATTTCTGGAGTTCGTCAATCCGTTCGCGAGATATGGGTGTTTGAAGTTAAGGAATGGTTGAGAAACCATCAAAATTTTCGCCGGTCTGATACTCGAAACCAATAACTGGAATGGCCTAGGGGAAAAGTACACACACCATTGTAATCGGGCGAGTTTCCACTTTTAGATGCAACAGGAATTTCTCGAGTTCATCAATCCGTTCGCGAGATATGGGAGTTTGATGTTAAGGAATGGTTGTGAAACCATCAAAATTTTCGCAAGTCTGATACTCGAAACCAATGACTACAAAGGCCCAGGTGAAAAACACACATATATTTGTAATCGGGCGAGATTCGACTTTCAGATGCAACAGGAATTTCTCGAGTTCGTCAATCCGTTCGCGAGATATGGGAGTTTGAAGTTAAGGAATGGTTGAGAGACCATCAAAATTTTCGGCGGTCTGATACTCGAAACCAATAACTGGCATGGCCTAGGGGAAAAGTACACACACCATTGTAATCGGGCGAGTTCCTACTTTCAGATGCAACAGGAAATTCTCCAGTTCGTCAATCCGTTCGCGAGATATGGAAGTGTGAAGTTAAGGAATGGTTATGAAACCATCAAAATTTTCGCTGGTCTGATACTCGAAACCAATAATTGGAATGACCTAGGCGAAAAGTACACACACCATTGTAATCGGGCGATTTTCTGCTTCCAGGTGCAACAGGAATTTCTCGAGATCGTCAATCCGTTCGCGAGATATGGGAGTTTGAAGTTAAGGAATGGTTGAGAAACTATCAAAATTTTCGCAAGTCTGATACTCGAAACCAATAATTACATAGGCCTAGGTGAAAAACACACATGTCTTTGTAATCGGGCGAGTTTCTACTTTCAGATGCAACAGGAATTTCTCGAGTTCGTCAATCCGTTCGCGAGAAATGGGAGTTTGAAGTTAAGGAATGGTTGAGAAACTATCAAAATTTTCGCAAGTCTGATACTCGAAACCAATAACTACAAAGGCCTAGGGGAAAAATACACATACCGTTGTAATCGGGCGAGATTCTACTTTCAGGTGCAATAGGAATTAATGGAGTTCGTCAATCCGTGCGCGAGATATGGGCGTTTGATGTTAAGGAATAGTTGAGAAACCATCAAAATTTTCGCTCGTCTGATACTCGAAACCAATAACTGGAATGGCCTAGGGGAAAAGTACACACACCATTGTAATCGGGCGAGTTCCTACTTTCAGATGCAACAGGTATTTCTCGAGTTCGTCAATCCGTTCGCGAGATATGGGAGTTTGAAGTTAAGGAATGGTTGAGCAACCATCAAAATTTTCGCTGGGCTGATACTCGAAACCAACAACAGGAATGGCCTAGTGGAAAAGTACACACATCATTGTAATCGGGCGAGTTTCCACTTTCAGATGCAACAGAAATTTCTCGAGTTCGTCAATCCGTTCGCGAGATATGGGAGTTTGAATTTAAGGAACGGTTGAGAAACCATCAAAATTTTCGCTGGTCTGATACTCGAAACCAATAACTGGAATGGCCTAGGAGAAACGTACACATACCATTGTAATCGGGCGAGTTTCTGCTTTCAGATTAAATAGGAGATTCTCGGGTTTGTCAATCCGTTCGCGAGATATGGAGTGTGAAGTTACGGAATGGTTAAGAAACCATCAAAATTTTCGAAAGTCTGATACTCGAAACCAATAACTGGAATGGTCTAGGCGAAAAGTACACACACCATTGTAATCGGGCGATTTTCTGCTTCCAGGTGCAACAGGAATTTCTCGAGATCGTCAATCCGTTCGAGAGATATGGGTGTTTGAAGTTAAGGAATGGTTGAGAAACCATCAAAATTTTCGCATTTCTAATGCTAGAAACGAATAACTGGAATGGCCTAGGGGAAAAGTGCACACACCATTCTAATAGGGCGAGGGTCTACTTTCAGATGCAACAGGAATTTCTCGAGTTCGTCAATCCGTTCGCGAGATATGGGTGTTTGAAGTTAAGGAATGGTTGAGAAACCATCAAAATTTTCGCAAGTCTGATACTCGAAACCAATAACTACAAAGGCCTAGGTGAAAAACACACATATCTTTGTAATCGGGCGAGTTTCTACTTTCAGATGCAACAGGAATTTCTCGAGTTCGTCAATCCGTTCGCGAGATATGGGAGTTTGAAGTTAAGGAATTCTTGAGAAACCATCAAAATTTTCGCAAGTCTGATACACGAAACCAATAACTACAAAGGCCTAGGGCAAAAACACACATACCTTTGTAATCGGGCGGGTTTCCACTCTCAGATGCAACAGGAACTTCTCGAGTTCGTCAATCCGTTCGCGAGGTATGGGAATTTGAAGTTAAGGAATTGTTGAGAAACCATCAAAATTTTCGCAAGTCTGATACTCGAAACCAATAACTACAAAGGCCTAGGTGAAAAACACACATACCTTTGCAATCGGGCGGGTTTCCACTCTCAGATGCAACAGGAACTTCTCGACTTCGTCAATCCGTTCGCTAGGTATGGGAGTTTGAAGTTAAGGAATGTTTGAGAAACCATGGAAATTTTCGCAATTCTGATGCTAGAAACGAATAACTGGAATGGCCTAGGGGAAAAGTACACACACCATTCTAATCGGGCGAGGGTCTACTTTCAGATGCAACAGGAATTTCTGGAGTTCGTCAATCCGTTCGCGAGATATGGGAGTTTGAAGTTAAGGAATTGTTGAGAAACCATCAAAATTTTCGCAAGTCTGATACACGAAACCAATAACTACAAATGCCTAGGGGAAAAATGCACATACCTTTGTAATCGGGCGAGTTTCCACTTTCAGATGCAACAGGAATTTCTCGAGTTCGTCATTCCGTTCGCGAGATATGGGAGTTTGAAGTTAAGGAATGCTTGAGAAACCATCAAAATTTTCGCAAGTCTGATACTCGAAACCAATAACTACAAAGGCCTAAGGGAAAAATGCACATACCTTTGTAATCGGTCGAGTTTCCACTTTCAGATGCAACAGGAATTTCTCGAGTCAGTCATTCCGTTCGCGAGACATGGGAGTTTGAAGTTAAGGAATGGTTGAGGAACCATCAGAATTTTCGCAATTCTGATACTCGAAACCAATAACTGGAATGGCCTAGGGGAAAAGTACACACACCCTTGTAATCGTGCGAGTTTCTACTTTCAGATGCAACAGGAATATCTCGAGTTCGTCATTCCGTTCGCGAGATATGGGAGTTTGAAGTTAAGGAATGCTTGAGAAACAATCAAAATTTTCGCAAGTCTGATACTCGAAACCAATAACTGGAATGGCCTAGGGGAAAAGTACACACACCATTGTAATCGGGCGAGATTCTACTTTCAGATGCAACAGGAATTAATGGAGTTCGTCAATCCATTCGCGAGATATGGGTGTTTGAAGTTAAGGAATGCTTGAGAAACCATCAAAATTTTCGGCGGTCTGCTACTCGAAACCAATAACTGGCATGGCCTAGGGGAAAAGTACACACACCATTGTAATCGGGCGAGTTCCTACTTTCAGATGCAACAGGAATTTCTGGAGTTCGTCAATCCGTTCGCGAGATATGGGAGTTTGAAGTTAAGGAATTGTTGAGAAACCGTCAAAATTTTCGCAATTCTGATACACGAAACCAATAACTACAAAGGCCTAGGGCAAAAACACACATACCTTTGTAATCGGGCGGGTTTCCACTCTCAGATGCAACAGGAATTTCTCGAGTTCGTCAATCCGTTCGAGAGATATGGGTGTTTGAAGTTAAGTAATGGTTGAGAAACCATCGAAATTTTCGCAATTCTAATGCTAGAAACGAATAACTGGAATGGCCTAGGGGAAAAGTACACACACCATTCTAATCGGGCGAGGGTCTACTTTCAGATGCAACAGGAATTTGTGGAGTTCGTCAATCCGTTCGCGAGATATGAGAGTTTGAAGTTATGGAATTGTTGAGAAACCATCAAAATTTTCGCAAGTCTGATACTCGAAACCAATAACTACAAAGGCCTAGGTGAAAAACACACATATCTTTGTAATCGGGCGAGTTTCTACTTTCAGATGCAATAGGAATTTCTCGAGTTCGTCAATCCGTTCGCGAGATATGGGAGTTTGAAGTTAAGGAATTCTTGAGAAACCATCAAAATTTTCGCAAGTCTGATACACGAAACCAATAACTACAAAGGCCTAGGGCAAAAACACACATACCTTTGTAATCGGGCGGGTTTCCACTCTCAGATGCAACAGGAACTTCTCGAGTTCGTCAATCCGTTCGCGAGGTATGGGAGTTTGAAGTTAAGTAATGTTTGAGAAACCATCGAAATTTTCGCAATTCTGATGCTAGAAACGAATAACTGGAATGGCCTAGGGGAAAAGTACACACACCATTCTAATCGGGCGAGGGTCTACTTTCAGATGCAACAGGAATTTCTGGACTTCGTCAATCCGTTCGCGAGATATGGGAGTTTGAAGTTAAGGAATTGTTGAGAAACCATCAAAATTTTCGCAAGTCTGATACACGAAACCAATAACTACAAATGCCTAGAGGAAAAATGCACATACCTTTGTAATCGGTCGAGTTTCCACTTTCAGATGCAACAGGAATTTCTCGAGTCCGTCATTCCGTTCGCGAGACGTGGGAGTTTGAAGTTAAGGAATGGTTGAGGAACCATCAGAATTTTCGCAATTCTGATACTCGAAACCAATAACTGGAATGGCCTAGGGGAAAAGTACACATTCCCTTGTAATCGTGCGAGTTTCTACTTTCAGATGCAACAGGAATATCTCGAGTTCGTCATTCCGTTCGCGAGATATGGGAGTTTGAAGTTAAGGAATGCTTGAGAAACAATCAAAATTTTCGCAAGTCTGATACTCGAAATCAATAACTGGAATGGCCTAGGGGAAAAGTACACACACCATTGTAATCGGGCGAGATTCTACTTTCAGATGCAACAGGAATTAATGGAGTTCGTCAATCCGTTCGCGAGATATGGGTGTTTGAAGTTAAGGAATGCTTGAGAAACCATCAAAATTTTCGGCGGTCTGATACTCGAAACCAATAACTGGCATGGCCTAGGGGAAAAGTACACACACCATTGTAATCGGGCGAGTTCCTACTTTCAGATGCAACAGGAATTTCTGGAGTTCGTCAATCCGTTCGCGAGATATGGGAGTTTGAATTTAAGGAATTGTTGAGAAACCATCAAAATTTTCGCAATTCTGATACACGAAACCAATAACTACAAAGGCCTAGGGCAAAAACACACATACCTTTGTAATCGTGCGGGTTTCCACTCTCAGATGCAACAGGAACTTCTCGAGTTCGTCAATCCGTTCGAGAGATACGGGTGTTTGAAGTTAAGGAATGGTTGAGAAACCATCGAAATTTTCGCAATTTTGATGCTAGAAACGAATAACTGGAATGGCCTAGGGGAAAAGTACACACACCATTCTGATCGGGCGAGGGTCTACTTTCAGATGCAACAGGAATTTCTGGAGTTCGTCAAACCGTTCGCGAGATATGAGAGTTTGAAGTTAAGGAATTGTTGAGAAACCATCAAAATTTTCGCAAGTCTGATACTCGAAACCAATAACTACAAAGGCCTAGGTGAAAAACACACATATCTTTGTAATCGGGCGAGTTTCTACTTTCAGATGCAACAGGAATTTCTCGAGTTCGTCAATCCGTTCGCGAGATATGGGAGTTTGAAGTTAAGGAATGGTTGAGAAACCCTCAAAATTTTCGCAAGTCTGACACTCGAAACCAATAACTACAAATGCCTAGGGGAAAAGTACACATACATTTGTAATCGGGCGAGATTCCACTTTCAGATGCAACAGGAATTTCTCGAGTTCGTCAATCCGTTCACGAGATATGGGAGTTTGAAGTTAAGGAATGGTTGAGAAACCATCGAAATTTTCGCAATTCTGATGCTCGAAACGAATAACTGGAATGGCCTAGGGGCAAAGTACACACACCATTCTAATCGGGCGAGTCTCTACTTTCAGATGCAACAGGAATTTCTGGAGTTCGTCAAGCCGTTCGCGAAATATGGGAGTTTGAAGTTAAGGAATTCTTGAGAAACGATCAAAATTTTCGCAAGTCTGATACTCGAAACCAATAACTGGAATGGCCTAGGGGAAAAGTACACACACCATTGTAATCGGGCGAGATTCTACTTTCAGATGCAACAGGAATTTCTCGAGTTCGTCAATCCGTTCGAGAGATATGGGTGTTTGAAGTTAAGGAATGGTTGAGAAACCATCGAAATTTTCGCAATTCTAATGCTAGAAACGAATAACTGGAATGGCCTAGGGGAAAAGTACACACACCATTCTAATCGGGCGAGGGTCTACTTTCAGATGCAACAGGAATTTGTGGAGTTCGTCAATCCGTTCGCGAGATATGAGAGTTTGAAGTTATGGAATTGTTGAGAAACCATCAAAATTTTCGCAAGTCTGATACTCGAAACCAATAACTACAAAGGCCTAGGTGAAAAACACACATATCTTTGTAATCGGGCGAGTTTCTACTTTCAGATGCAACAGGAATTTCTCGAGTTCGTCAATCCGTTCGCGAGATATGGGAGTTTGAAGTTAAGGAATTCTTGAGAAACCATCAAAATTTTCGCAAGTCTGATACACGAAACCAATAACTACAAAGGCCTAGGGCAAAAACACACATACCTTTGTAATCGGGCGGGTTTCCACTCTCAGATGCAACAGGAACTTCTCGAGTTCGTCAATCCATTCGCGAGGTATGGGAGTTTGAAGTTAAGTAATGTTTGAGAAACCATCGAAATTTTCGCAATTCTGATGCTAGAAACGAATAACTGGAATGGCCTAGAGGAAAAGTACACACACCATTCTAATCGGGCGAGGGTCTACTTTCAGATGCAACAGGAATTTCTGGAGTTCGTCAATCCGTTCGCGAGATATGGGAGTTTGAAGTTAAGGAATTGTTGAGAAACCATCAAAATTTTCGCAAGTCTGATACTCGAAACAAATAACTACAAAGGCCTAGTTGAAAAACACACATACCTTTGCAATCGGGCGGGTTTCCACTCTCAGATGCAACAGGAACTTCTCGAGTTCGTCAATCCGTTCGCGAGGTATGGGAGTTTGAAGTTAAGGAATGGTTGAGAAACTATCAAAATTTTCGCAAGTCTGATACTCGAAACCAATAACTACAAAGGCCTAGGGGAAAAATACACACACCATTGTAATCGGGCGAGATTCTACTTTCAGATGCAACAGGAATTTCTGGAGTTCGTCAATCCGTTCGCGAGATATGGGAGTTTGAAGTTAAGGAATTGTTGAGAAACCATCAAAATTTTCGCAAGTCTGATACACGAAACCAATAACTACAAAGGCCTAGGGCAAAAACACACATATCTTTGTAATCGGGCGAGTTTCTACTTTCAGATGCAACAGGAATTTCTCGAGTTCGTCAATCCGTTCGCGAGAAATGGTAGTTTGAAGTTAAGGAATGGTTGAGAAACTATCAAAATTTTCGCAAGTCTGATACTCGAAACCAATAACTACAAAGGCCTAGGTGAAAAACACACATATCTTTGTAATCGGGCTAGTTTCTACTTTCAGATGCAACAGGAATTAATGGAGTTCGTCAATCCGTTCACGAGAGATGGGAGTTTGAAGTTAAGGAATGGTTGAGAAACTATCAAAATTTTCGCAAGTCTGATACTCGAAACCAATAACTACAAAGGCCTAGGGGAAAAATACACACACCATTGTAATCGGGCGAGATTCTACTTTCAGATGCAACAGGAATTTCTGGAGTTCGTCAATCCGTTCGCGTGATATGGGAGTTTGAAGATAAGGAATGGTTGAGAAACCATCCAAATTTTCGCAAGTCTGATACTCGAAACCAATAACTACAAAGGCCTAGGGGAAAAATACACACACCATTGTAATCGGGCGAGATTCTACTTTCAGATGCAACAGGAATTAATGGAGTTCGTCAATCCGTTCACGAGATATGGGAGTTTGAAGTTAAGGAATGGTTGAGAAACCATCGAAATTTTCGCAATTCTGATGCTCGAAACGAATAACTGGAATGGCCTAGGGGCAAAGTACACACACCATTCTAATCGGGCGAGTCTCTACTTTCAGATGCAACAGGAATTTCTGGAGTTCGTCAAGCCGTTCGCGAGATATGGGAGTTTGAAGTTAAGGAATTCTTGAGAAACGATCAAAATTTTCGCAAGTCTGATACACGAAACCAATAACTACAAAGGCCTAGGGCAAAAACACACATACCTTTGTAATCGGGCGGTTTTCCACTCTCAGATGCAACAGGAACTTCTCGAGTTCGTCAATCCGTTCGCGAGATATGGGAGTTTGAAGTTAAGGAATGTTTGAGAAACCATCGAAATTTTCGCAATTCTGATGCCAGAAACGAATAACTGGAATGGCCTAGGGGAAAAGTACACACACCACTCTAATCGGGCGAGGGTCTACTTTCAGATGCAACAGGAACTTCTCGAGTTCGTCAATCCGTTCGCGAGGTATGGGAGTTTGAAGTTAAGGAATGGTTGAGAAACTATCAAAATTTTCGCAAGTCTGATACTCGAAACCAATAACTACAAAGGCCTAGGGGAAAAATACACACACCATTGTAATCGGGCGAGATTCTACTTTCAGATGCAACAGGAATTTCTGGAGTTCGTCAATCCGTTCGCGAGATATGGGAGTTTGAAGTTAAGGAATTGTTGAGAAACCATCAAAATTTTCGCAAGTCTGATACACGAAACCAATAACTACAAAGGCCTAGGGCAAAAACACACATATCTTTGTAATCGGGCGAGTTTCTACTTTCAGATGCAACAGGAATTTCTCGAGTTCGTCAATCCGTTCGCGAGAAATGGGAGTTTGAAGTTAAGGAATGGTTGAGAAACTATCAAAATTTTCGCAAGTCTGATACTCGAAACCAATAACTACAAAGGCCTAGGTGAAAAACACACATATCTTTGTAATCGGGCTAGTTTCTACTTTCAGATGCAACAGGAATTAATGGAGTTCGTCAATCCGTTCACGAGATATGGGAGTTTGAAGTTAAGGAATGGTTGAGAAACCATCGAAATTTTCGCAATTCTGATGCTAGAAACGAATAACTGGAATGGCCTAGGGGAAAAGTGCACACACCACTCTAATCGAGCGAGGTTCTACTTTCAGATGCAACAGGAATTTCTCGAGTTCGTCAATCCGTTCGCGTGATATGGGAGTTTGAAGATAAGGAACGGTTGAGAAACCATCCAAATTTTCGCAAGTCTGATACTCGAAACCAATAACTACAAAGGCCTAGGGGAAAAATACACACACCATTGTAATCGGGCGAGATTCTACTTTCAGATGCAACAGGAATTTCTGGAGTTCGTCAATCCGTTCGCGAGATATGGGAGTTTGAAGTTAAGGAATTGTTGAGAAACCATCAAAATTTTCGCAAGTCTGATACACGAAACCAATAACTACAAAGGCCTAGGGCAAAAACACACATACCTTTGTAATCGGGCGGTTTTCCACTCTCAGATGCAACAGGAACTTCTCGAGTTCGTCAATCCGTTCGCGAGATATGGGAGTTTGAAGTTAAGGAATGTTTGAGAAACCATCGAAATTTTCGCAATTCTGATGCCAGAAACGAATAACTGGAATGGCCTAGGGGAAAAGTACACACACCACTCTAATCGGGCGAGGGTCTACTTTCAGATGCAACAGGAACTTCTCGAGTTCGTCAATCCGTTCGCGAGGTATGGGAGTTTGAAGTTAAGGAATGGTTGAGAAACTATCAAAATTTTCGCAAGTCTGATACTCGAAACCAATAACTACAAAGGCCTATGGGAAAAATACACACACCATTGTAATCGGGCGAGATTCTACTTTCAGATGCAACAGGAATTTCTGGAGTTCGTCAATCCGTTCGCGAGATATGGGAGTTTGAAGTTAAGGAATTGTTGAGAAACCATCAAAATTTTCGCAAGTCTGATACACGAAACCAATAACTACAAAGGCCTAGGGCAAAAACACACATATCTTTGTAATCGGGCGAGTTTCTACTTTCAGATGCAACAGGAGTTTCTCGAGTTCGTCAATCCGTTCGCGAGAAATGGGAGTTTGAAGTTAAGGAATGGTTGAGAAACTATCAAAATTTTCGCAAGTCTGATACTCGAAACCAATAACTACAAAGGCCTAGGTGAAAAACACACATATCTTTGTAATCGGGCTAGTTTCTACTTTCAGATGCAACAGGAATTAATGGAGTTCGTCAATCCGTTCACGAGAGATGGGAGTTTGAAGTTAAGGAATGGTTGAGAAACTATCAAAATTTTCGCAAGTCTGATACTCGAAACCAATAACTACAAAGGCCTAGGGGAAAAATACACACACCATTGTAATCGGGCGAGATTCTACTTTCAGATGCAACAGGAATTTCTGGAGTTCGTCAATCCGTTCGCGTGATATGGGAGTTTGAAGATAAGGAATGGTTGAGAAACCATCCAAATTTTCGCAAGTCTGATACTCGAAACCAATAACTACAAAGGCCTAGGGGAAAAATACACACACCATTGTAATCGGGCGAGATTCTACTTTCAGATGCAACAGGAATTAATGGAGTTCGTCAATCCGTTCACGAGATATGGGAGTTTGAAGTTAAGGAATGGTTGAGAAACCATCGAAATTTTCGCAATTCTGATGCTCGAAACGAATAACTGGAATGGCCTAGGGGCAAAGTACACACACCATTCTAATCGGGCGAGTCTCTACTTTCAGATGCAACAGGAATTTCTGGAGTTCGTCAAGCCGTTCGCGAGATATGGGAGTTTGAAGTTAAGGAATTCTTGAGAAACGATCAAAATTTTCGCAAGTCTGATACACGAAACCAATAACTACAAAGGCCTAGGGCAAAAACACACATACCTTTGTAATCGGGCGGTTTTCCACTCTCAGATGCAACAGGAACTTCTCGAGTTCGTCAATCCGTTCGCGAGATATGGGAGTTTGAAGTTAAGGAATGTTTGAGAAACCATCGAAATTTTCGCAATTCTGATGCCAGAAACGAATAACTGGAATGGCCTAGGGGAAAAGTACACACACCACTCTAATCGGGCGAGGGTCTACTTTCAGATGCAACAGGAACTTCTCGAGTTCGTCAATCCGTTCGCGAGGTATGGGAGTTTGAAGTTAAGGAATGGTTGAGAAACTATCAAAATTTTCGCAAGTCTGATACTCGAAACCAATAACTACAAAGGCCTAGGGGAAAAATACACACACCATTGTAATCGGGCGAGATTCTACTTTCAGATGCAACAGGAATTTCTGGAGTTCGTCAATCCGTTCGCGAGATATGGGAGTTTGAAGTTAAGGAATTGTTGAGAAACCATCAAAATTTTCGCAAGTCTGATACACGAAACCAATAACTACAAAGGCCTAGGGCAAAAACACACATATCTTTGTAATCGGGCGAGTTTCTACTTTCAGATGCAACAGGAATTTCTCGAGTTCGTCAATCCGTTCGCGAGAAATGGGAGTTTGAAGTTAAGGAATGGTTGAGAAACTATCAAAATTTTCGCAAGTCTGATACTCGAAACCAATAACTACAAAGGCCTAGGTGAAAAACACACATATCTTTGTAATCGGGCTAGTTTCTACTTTCAGATGCAACAGGAATTAATGGAGTTCGTCAATCCGTTCACGAGATATGGGAGTTTGAAGTTAAGGAATGGTTGAGAAACCATCGAAATTTTCGCAATTCTGATGCTAGAAACGAATAACTGGAATGGCCTAGGGGAAAAGTGCACACACCACTCTAATCGAGCGAGGTTCTACTTTCAGATGCAACAGGAATTTCTCGAGTTCGTCAATCCGTTCGCGTGATATGGGAGTTTGAAGATAAGGAACGGTTGAGAAACCATCCAAATTTTCGCAAGTCTGATACTCGAAACCAATAACTACAAAGGCCTAGGGGAAAAATACACACACCATTGTAATCGGGCGAGATTCTACTTTCAGATGCAACAGGAATTTCTGGAGTTCGTCAATCCGTTCGCGAGATATGGGAGTTTGAAGTTAAGGAATTGTTGAGAAACCATCAAAATTTTCGCAAGTCTGATACACGAAACCAATAACTACAAAGGCCTAGGGCAAAAACACACATACCTTTGTAATCGGGCGGTTTTCCACTCTCAGATGCAACAGGAACTTCTCGAGTTCGTCAATCCGTTCGCGAGATATGGGAGTTTGAAGTTAAGGAATGTTTGAGAAACCATCGAAATTTTCGCAATTCTGATGCCAGAAACGAATAACTGGAATGGCCTAGGGGAAAAGTACACACACCACTCTAATCGGGCGAGGGTCTACTTTCAGATGCAACAGGAACTTCTCGAGTTCGTCAATCCGTTCGCGAGGTATGGGAGTTTGAAGTTAAGGAATGGTTGAGAAACTATCAAAATTTTCGCAAGTCTGATACTCGAAACCAATAACTACAAAGGCCTATGGGAAAAATACACACACCATTGTAATCGGGCGAGATTCTACTTTCAGATGCAACAGGAATTTCTGGAGTTCGTCAATCCGTTCGCGAGATATGGGAGTTTGAAGTTAAGGAATTGTTGAGAAACCATCAAAATTTTCGCAAGTCTGATACACGAAACCAATAACTACAAAGGCCTAGGGCAAAAACACACATATCTTTGTAATCGGGCGAGTTTCTACTTTCAGATGCAACAGGAGTTTCTCGAGTTCGTCAATCCGTTCGCGAGAAATGGGAGTTTGAAGTTAAGGAATGGTTGAGAAACTATCAAAATTTTCGCAAGTCTGATACTCGAAACCAATAACTACAAAGGCCTAGGTGAAAAACACACATATCTTTGTAATCGGGCTAGTTTCTACTTTCAGATGCAACAGGAATTAATGGAGTTCGTCAATCCGTTCACGAGAGATGGGAGTTTGAAGTTAAGGAATGGTTGAGAAACTATCAAAATTTTCGCAAGTCTGATACTCGAAACCAATAACTACAAAGGCCTAGGGGAAAAATACACACACCATTGTAATCGGGCGAGATTCTACTTTCAGATGCAACAGGAATTTCTGGAGTTCGTCAATCCGTTCGCGTGATATGGGAGTTTGAAGATAAGGAATGGTTGAGAAACCATCCAAATTTTCGCAAGTCTGATACTCGAAACCAATAACTACAAAGGCCTAGGGGAAAAATACACACACCATTGTAATCGGGCGAGATTCTACTTTCAGATGCAACAGGAATTAATGGAGTTCGTCAATCCGTTCACGAGATATGGGAGTTTGAAGTTAAGGAATGGTTGAGAAACCATCGAAATTTTCGCAATTCTGATGCTCGAAACGAATAACTGGAATGGCCTAGGGGCAAAGTACACACACCATTCTAATCGGGCGAGTCTCTACTTTCAGATGCAACAGGAATTTCTGGAGTTCGTCAAGCCGTTCGCGAGATATGGGAGTTTGAAGTTAAGGAATTCTTGAGAAACGATCAAAATTTTCGCAAGTCTGATACACGAAACCAATAACTACAAAGGCCTAGGGCAAAAACACACATACCTTTGTAATCGGGCGGTTTTCCAATCTCAGATGCAACAGGAACTTCTCGAGTTCGTCAATCCGTTCGCGAGATAAGGGAGTTTGAAGTTAAGGAATGTTTGAGAAACCATCGAAATTTTCGCAATTCTGATGCCAGAAACGTGTAACTGGAATGGCCTAGGGGAAAAGTACACACACCACTCTAATCGGGCGAGGGTCTACTTTCAGATGCAACAGGAATTTCTGGATTTCGTCAATCCGTTCGCGAGATATGGGAGTTTGAAGTTAAGGAATTGTTGAGAAACCATCAAAATTTTCGCAAGTCTGATACTCGAAACCAATAACTACAAAGGCCTAGTTGAAAAACACACATACCTTTGCAATCGGGCGGGTTTCCACTCTCAGATGCAACAGGAACTTCTCGAGTTCGTCAATCCGTTCGCGAGGTATGGGAGTTTGAAGTTAAGGAATGGTTGAGAAACTATCAAAATTTTCGCAAGTCTGATACTCGAAACCAATAACTACAAAGGCCTAGGGGAAAAATACACACACCATTGTAATCGGGCGAGATTCTACTTTCAGATGCAACAGGAATTTCTGGAGTTCGTCAATCCGTTCGCGAGATATGGGAGTTTGAAGTTAAGGAATTGTTGAGAAACCATCAAAATTTTCGCAAGTCTGATACACGAAACCAATAACTACAAAGGCCTAGGGCAAAAACACACATATCTTTGTAATCGGGCGAGTTTCTACTTTCAGATGCAACAGGAATTTCTCGAGTTCGTCAATCCGTTCGCGAGAAATGGGAGTTTGAAGTTAAGGAATGGTTGAGAAACTATCAAAATTTTCGCAAGTCTGATACTCGAAACCAATAACTACAAAGGCCTAGGTGAAAAACACACATATCTTTGTAATCGGGCTAGTTTCTACTTTCAGATGCAACAGGAATTAATGGAGTTCGTCAATCCGTTCACGAGATATGGGAGTTTGAAGTTAAGGAATGGTTGAGAAACCATCGAAATTTTCGCAATTCTGATGCTAGAAACGAATAACTGGAATGGCCTAGGGGAAAAGTACACACACCACTCTAATCGAGCGAGGTTCTACTTTCAGATGCAACAGGAATTTCTCGAGTTCGTCAATCCGTTCGCGTGATATGGGAGTTTGAATATAAGGAATGGTTGAGAAACCATCCAAATTTTCGCAAGTCTGATACTCGAAACCAATAACTACAAAGGCCTAGGGGAAAAATACACACACCATTGTAATCGGGCGAGATTCTACATTCAGATGCAACAGGAATTAATGGAGTTCGTCAATCCGTTCACGAGATATGGGAGTTTGAAGTTAAGGAATGGTTGAGAAACCATCGAAATTTTCGCAATTCTGATGCTCGAAACGAATAACTGGAATGGCCTAGGGGCAAAGTACACACACCATTCTAATCGGGCGAGTCTCTACTTTCAGATGCAACAGGAATTTCTGGAGTTCGTCATGCCGTTCGCGAGATATGGGTGTGTGAAGTTAAGGAATGTTTGAGAAACCATCGAAATTTTCGCAATTCTGATGCCAGAAACGAATAACTGGAATGGCCTAGGGGAAAAGTACACACACCACTCTAATCGGGCGAGGGTCTACTTTCAGATGCAACAGGAATTTCTGGAGTTCGTCAATCCGTTCGCGAGATATGGGAGTTTGAAGTTAAGGAATTGTTGAGAAACCATCAAAATTTTCGCAAGTCTGATACACGAAACCAATAACTACAAAGGCCTATAGCAAAAACACACATATCTTTGTAATCGGGCGAGTTTCTACTTTCAGATGCAACGGGAATTTCTCGAGTTCGTCAATCCGTTCGCGAGAAATGGGAGTTTGAAGTTAAGGAATGGTTGAGAAACTATCAAAATTTTCGCAAGTCTGATACTCGAAACCAATAACTGGAATGGCCTAGGGGAAAAGTACACACACCGTTGTAATCGGGCGAGATTCTACTTTCAGATGCAACAGGAATTAATGGAGTTCGTCAATCCGTTCGCGAGATATGGGTGTTTGAAGTTAAGGAATGTTTGAGAAACCATCGAAATTTTCGCAATTCTGATGCTAGAAACGAATAACTGGAATGGCCTAGGGGAAATGTACACACACCACTCTAATCGAGCGAGGTTCTACTTTCAGATGCAACAGGAATTTCTCGAGTTCGTCAATCCGTTCGCGTGATATGGGAGTTTGAAGTTAAGGAATGGTTGAGAAACCATCCAAATTTTCGCAAGTCTGATACTCGAAACCAATAACTACAAAGGCCTAGGGGAAAAATACACACACCATTGTAATCGGGCGAGATTCTACTTTCAGATGCAACAGGAATTAATGGAGTTCGTCAATCCGTTCGCGAGGTATGGGAGTTTGAAGTTAAGGAATGTTTGTGAAACCATCAAAATTTTCGCAAGTCTGATACTCGAAACCAATAACTAGAAAGGCCTAGGTGAAAAACACACATATCTTTGTAATCGAGCGAGTTTCTACTTTCAAATGCAACAGGAATTTCTCGAGTTCGTCAATCCGTTCGCGAGAAATGGGAGTTTGAAGTTAAGGAATGGTAGAGAAACTATCAAAATTTTCGCAAGTCTGATACCCGAAACCAATAACTACAAAGGCCTAGGTGAAAAACACACATATCTTTGTAATCGGGCGAGTTTCTGCTTTCAGATGCAACAGGAATTTCTCGATTTCGTCAATCCTTTCGCGAGATATGGGAGTTTGAAGTTAAGGAATGCTTGAGAAACCATCAAAATTTTCGGCGGTCTGATACTCGAAACCAATAACTGGAATGACCTAGGGGAAAAGTACACACACCATTGTAATCGGGCGAGTTTCCACTTTTAGATGCAACAGGAATTTCTCGAGTTCGTCAATCCGTTCGCGAGATATGGGAGTTTGAAGTTAAGGAATGGTTGAGAAACCATCAAAATTTTTGCTGGTCTGATACTCGAAACCAATAACTGGATTGGCCTAGGGGAAAGGTACACACACCATTGTTATCGGGCGAGATTCTACTTTCAGATGCAACAGGAATTAATGGAGTTCGTCAATCCGTTCGCGAGATATGGGAGTTTGAAGTTAAGGAATGGTTGTGAAACCATCAAAATTTTCCCAAGTCTGATACACGAAACCAATAACTACAAAGGCCTAGGGCAAAAACACATATATCTTTGTAATCGGGCGAGTTTCTACTTTCAGATGCAACAGGAATTTCTCAAGATCGTCATTCCGTTCGCGAGATATGGGAGTTTGAAGTTAAGGAATGGTTGAGAAACCACCAAAATTTTTGCTGGTCTGATACTCCAAACCAATAACTGGATTGGCCTAGGGGAAAGGTACACACACCATTGTTATCGGGCCAGATTCTACTTTCAGATGCAACAGGAATTAATGGAGTTCGTCAATCCGTTCGCGAGATATGGGAGTTTGAAGTTAAGGAATGGTTGTGAAACCATCAAAATTTTCGCAAGTCTGATACTCGAAACCAATAACTACAAAGGCCTAGGTGAAAAACACACATATCCTTGTAATCGAGCGAGTTTCTACTTTCAGATGCAACAGGAATTTCTCGAGTTCGTCAATCCGTTCGCGAGAAATGGGAGTTTGAAGTTAAGGAATGGTAGAGAAACTATCAAAATTTTCGCAAGTCTGATACCCGAAACCAATAACTACAAAGGCCTAGGTGAAAAACACACATATCTTTGTAATCGGGCGAGTTTCAGCTTTCAGATGCAACAGGAATTTCTCGAGATCGTCATTCCGTTCGCGAGATATGGGAGTTTGAAGTTAAGGAATGCTTGAGAAACCATCAAAATTTTCGCTGGTCTGATACTCGAAACCAATAACTGGAATGACCTAGGGGAAAAGTACACACACCATTCTAATCGGGCGAGGGTCTACCTTCAGATGCAACAGGAATTTCTCGAGTTCGTCAATCCGTTCGCGAAATATGGGAGTTTGATGTTAAGGACTGGTTGAGAAACCATCAAAATTTTCGCAAGTCTGATACTCGAAACCAATAACTACAAATGCCTAGGGGAAAAATACACATACCATTATAATCGGGCGAGTTTCTACTTTCAGATACAATAGGAATTTCACGAGTTCGTCAATGCGTTCGCGAGATATGGAAGTTCGAAGTTAAGGAATGCTTGAGAAACCATCGAAATTTTCGCAATTCTGATGCTCGAAACGAATAACTGGAATGCCCTAGGGGAAAAGTACACACACCATTCTAATCGGGCGAGGGTCTACTTTCAGATGCAACAGGAATTTCTGGAGTTCGTCAATCCGTTCGCGAGATATGGGAGTTTGAAGTTAAGGAATTGTTGAGAAACCATCAAAATTTTCGCAAGTCTGATACTCGAAACCAATAACTACAAAGGCCTAGGTGAAAAACACACATACCTTTGCAATCGGGCGGGTTTCCACTCTCAGATGCAACAGGAACTTCTCGACTTCGTCAATCCGTTCGCTAGGTATGGGAGTTTGAAGTTAAGGAATGTTTGAGAAACCATCGAAATTTTCGCAATTCTGATGCTAGAAACGAATAACTGGAATGGCCTAGGGGAAAAGTACACACACCATTCTAATCGGGCGAGGGTCTACTTTCAGATGCAACAGGAATTTCTGGAGTTCGTCAATCCGTTCGCGAGATATGGGAGTTTGAAGTTAAGGAATTGTTGAGAAACCATCAAAATTTTCGCAAGTCTGATACACGAAACCAATAACTACAAATGCCTAGGGGAAAAATGCACATACCTTTGTAATCGGGCGAGTTTCCACTTTCAGATGCAACAGGAATTTCTCGAGTTCGTCATTCCGTTCGCGAGATATGGGAGTTTGAAGTTAAGGAATGCTTGAGAAACCATCAAAATTTTCGCTAGTCTGATACTCGAAACCAATAACTACAAAGGCCTAAGGGAAAAATGTACATACCTTTGTAATCGGTCGAGTTTCCACTTTCAGATGCAACAGGAATTTCTCGAGTCCGTCATTCCGTTCGCGAGACATGGGAGTTTGAAGTTAAGGAATGGTTGAGGAACCATCAGAATTTTCGCAATTCTGATACTCGAAACCAATAACTGGAATGGCCTAGGGGAAAAGTACAAACACCATTGTAATCGTGCGAGTTTCTACTTTCAGATGCAACAGGAATATCTCGAGTTCGTCATTCCGTTCGCGAGATATGGGAGTTTGAAGTTAAGGAATGCTTGAGAAACAATCAAAATTTTCGCAAGTCTGATACTCGAAACCAATAACTGGAATGGCCTAGGGGAAAAGTACACACACCATTGTAATCGGGCGAGATTCTACTTTCAGATGCAACAGGAATTAATGGAGTTCGTCAATCCGTTCGCGAGATATGGGTGTTTGAAGTTAAGGAATGCTTGAGAAACCATCAAAATTTTCGGCGGTCTGATACTCGAAACCAATAACTGGCATGGCCTAGGGGAAAAGTACACACACCATTGTAATCGGGCGAGTTCCTACTTTGATATGCAACAGGAATTTCTGGAGTTCGTCAATCCGTTCGCGAGATATGGGAGTTTGAAGTTAAGGAATTGTTGAGAAACCGTCAAAATTTTCGCAATTTTGATACACGATACCAATAACTACAAAGGCCTAGGGCAAAAACACACATACCTTTGTAATCGGGCGGGTTTCCACTCTCAGATGCAACAGGAATTTCTCGAGTTCGTCAATCCGTTCGAGAGATATGGGTGTTTGAAGTTAAGTAATGGTTGAGAAACCATCGAAATTTTCGCAATTCTAATGCTAGAAACGAATAACTGGAATGGCCTAGGGGAAAAGTACACACACCATTCTAATCGGGCGAGGGTCTACTTTCAGATGCAACAGGAATTTGTGGAGTTCGTCAATCCGTTCGCGAGATATGAGAGTTTGAAGTTATGGAATTGTTGAGAAACCATCAAAATTTTCGCAAGTCTGATACTCGGAACCAATAACTACAAAGGCCTAGGTGAAAAACACACATATATTTGTAATCGGGCGAGTTTCTACTTTCAGATGCAATAGGAATTTCTCGAGTTCGTCAATCCGTTCGCGAGATATGGGAGTTTGAAGTTAAGGAATTCTTGAGAAACCATCAAAATTTTCGCAAGTCTGATACACGAAACCAATAACTACAAAGGCCTAGGGCAAAAACACACATACCTTTGTAATCGGGCGGGTTTCCACTCTCAGATGCAACAGGAACTTCTCGATTTCGTCAATCCGTTCGCGAGGTATGGGAGTTTGAAGTTAAGTAATGTTTGAGAAACCATCGAAATTTTCGCAATTCTGATGCTAGAAACGAATAACTGGAATGGCCTAGGGGAAAAGTACACACACCATTCTAATCGGGCGAGGGTCTACTTTCAGATGCAACAGGAATTTCTGGAGTTCGTCAATCCGTTCGCGAGATATGGGAGTTTGAAGTTAAGGAATTGTTGAGAAACCATCAAAATTTTCGAAAGTCTGATACTCGAAAACAATAACTACAAAGGCCTAGGTGAAAAACACACATACCTTTGCAATCGGGCGGGTTTCCACTCTCAGATGCAACAGGAACTTCTCGAGTTCGTCAATCCGTTCGCGAGGTATGGGAGTTTGAAGTTAAGGAATGTTTGAGAAACCATCGAAATTTTCGCAATTCTGATGCTAGAAACGAATAACTGGAATGGCCTAGGGGAAAAGTACACACACCATTCTAATCGGGCGAGGGTCTACTTTCAGATGCAACAGGAATTTCTGGAGTTCGTCAATCCGTTCGCGAGATATGGGAGTTTGAAGTTAAGGAATTGTTGAGAAACCATCAAAATTTTCGCAAGCCTGATACACGAAACCAATAACTACAAATGCCTAGGGGAAAAATGCACATACCTTTGTAATCGGGCGGGTTTCCACTCTCAGATGCAACAGGAATTTCTCGAGTTCGTCAATCCGTTCGAGAGATATGGGTGTTTGAAGTTAAGTAATGGTTGAGAAACCATCGAAATTTTCGCAATTCTAATGCTAGAAACGAATAACTGGAATGGCCTAGGGGAAAAGTACACACACCATTCTAATCGGGCGAGGGTCTACTTTCAGATGCAACAGGAATTTGTGGAGTTCGTCAATCCGTTCGCGAGATATGAGAGTTTGAAGTTATGGAATTGTTGAGAAACCATCAAAATTTTCGCAAGTCTGATACTCGAAACCAATAACTACAAAGGCCTAGGTGAAAAACACACATATCTTTGTAATCGGGCGAGTTTCTACTTTCAGATGCAATAGGAATTTCTCGAGTTCGTCAATCCGTTCGCGAGATATGGGAGTTTGAAGTTAAGGAATTCTTGAGAAACCATCAAAATTTTCGCAAGTCTGATACACGAAACCAATAACTACAAAGGCCTAGGGCAAAAACACACATACCTTTGTAATCGGGCGGGTTTCCACTCTCAGATGCAACAGGAACTTCTCGAGTTCGTCAATCCGTTCGCGAGGTATGGGAGTTTGAAGTTAAGTAATGTTTGAGAAACCATCGAAATTTTCGCAATTCTGATGCTAGAAACGAATAACTGGAATGGCCTAGGGGAAAAGTACACACACCATTCTAATCGGGCGAGGGTCTACTTTCAGATGCAACAGGAATTTCTGGAGTTCGTCAATCCGTTCGCGAGATATGGGAGTTTGAAGTTAAGGAATTGTTGAGAAACCATCAAAATTTTCGCAAGTCTGATACTCGAAAACAATAACTACAAAGGCCTAGGTGAAAAACACATATACCTTTGCAATCGGGCGGGTTTCCACTCTCAGATGCAACAGGAACTTCTCGAGTTCGTCAATCCGTTCGCGAGGTATGGGAGTTTGAAGTTAAGGAATGTTTGAGAAACCATCGAAATTTTCGCAATTCTGATGCTAGAAACGAATAACTGGAATGGCCTAGGGGAAAAGTACACACACCATTCTAATCGGGCGAGGGTCTACTTTCAGATGCAACAGGAATTTCTGGAGTTCGTCAATCCGTTCGCGAGATATGGGAGTTTGAAGTTAAGGAATTCTTGAGAAACCATCAAAATTTTCGCAAGTCTGATACACGAAACCAATAACTACAAAGGCCTAGGGCAAAAACACACATACCTTTGTAATCGGGCGGGTTTCCACTCTCAGATGCAACAGGAACTTCTCGAGTTCGTCAATCCGTTCGCGAGGTATGGGAGTTTGAAGTTAAGTAATGTTTGAGAAACCATCGAAATTTTCGCAATTCTGATGCTAGAAACGAATAACTGGAATGGCCTAGGGGAAAAGTACACACACCATTCTAATCGGGCGAGGGTCTACTTTCAGATGCAACAGGAATTTCTGGAGTTCGTCAATCCGTTCGCGAGATGTGGGAGTTTGAAGTTAAGGAATGGTTGAGAAACCATCAAAATTTTCGCAAGTCTGATAGTCGAAACCCATAACTGGAATGGCCTAGGGGAAAAGTACGCATACCATTGTAATCGGGCGAGTTTCTACTTTCAGATGCAACAAGAATTTCTCGAGTTCGTCAATCCGTTCGCGAAATATGGGAGTTTGATGTTAAGGACTGGTTGAGAAACCATCAAAATTTTCGCAAGTCTGATACTCGAAACCAATAACTACAAATGCCTAGGGGAAAAATACACATACCATTGTAATCGGGCGAGTTTCTACTTTCAGATACAATAGGAATTTCACGAGTTCGTCAATGCGTTCGCGAGATATGGAAGTTCGAAGTTAAGGAATGCTTGAGAAACCATCGAAATTTTCGCAATTCTGATGCTCGAAACGAATAACTGGAATGCCCTAGGGGAAAAGTACACACACCATTCTAATCGGGCGAGGGTCTACTTTCAGATGCAACAGGAATTTCTGGAGTTCGTCAATCCGTTCGCGAGATATGGGAGTTTGAAGTTAAGGAATTGTTGAGAAACCATCAAAATTTTCGCAAGTCTGATACTCGAAACCAATAACTACAAAGGCCTAGGTGAAAAACACACATACCTTTGCAATCGGGCGGGTTTCCACTCTCAGATGCAACAGGAACTTCTCGACTTCGTCAATCCGTTCGCTAGGTATGGGAGTTTGAAGTTAAGGAATGTTTGAGAAACCATCGAAATTTTCGCAATTCTGATGCTAGAAACGAATAACTGGAATGGCCTAGGGGAAAAGTACACACACCATTCTAATCGGGCGAGGGTCTACTTTCAGATGCAACAGGAATTTCTGGAGTTCGTCAATCCGTTCGCGAGATATGGGAGTTTGAAGTTAAGGAATTGTTGAGAAACCATCAAAATTTTCGCAAGTCTGATACACGAAACCAATAACTACAAATGCCTAGGGGAAAAATGCACATACCTTTGTAATCGGGCGAGTTTCCACTTTCAGATGCAACAGGAATTTCTCGAGTTCGTCATTCCGTTCGCGAGATATGGGAGTTTGAAGTTAAGGAATGCTTGAGAAACCATCAAAATTTTCGCAAGTCTGATACTCGAAACCAATAACTACAAAGGCCTAAGGGAAAAATGCACATACCTTTGTAATCGGTCGAGTTTCCACTTTCAGATGCAACAGGAATTTCTCGAGTCCGTCATTCCGTTCGCGAGACATGGGAGTTTGAAGTTAAGGAATGGTTGAGGAACCATCAGAATTTTCGCAATTCTGATACTCGAAACCAATAACTGGAATGGCCTAGGGGAAAAGTACACACACCCTTGTAATCGTGCGAGTTTCTACTTTCAGATGCAGCAGGAATATCTCGAGTTCGTCATTCCGTTCGCGAGATATGGGAGTTTGAAGTTAAGGAATGCTTGAGAAACAATCAAAATTTTCGCAAGTCTGATACTCGAAACCAATAACTGGAATGGCCTAGGGGAAAAGTACACACACCATTGTAATCGGGCGAGATTCTACTTTCAGATGCAACAGGAATTAATGGAGTTCGTCAATCCGTTCGCGAGATATGGGTGTTTGAAGTTAAGGAATGCTTGAGAAACCATCAAAATTTTCGGCGGTCTGATACTCGAAACCAATAACTGGCATGGCCTAGGGGAAAAGTACACACACCATTGTAATCGGTCGAGTTCCTACTTTGAGATGCAACAGGAATTTCTGGAGTTCGTCAATCCGTTCGCGAGATATGGGAGTTTGAAGTTAAGGAATTGTTGAGAAACCGTCAAAATTTTCGCAATTCTGATACACGAAACCAATAACTACAAAGGCCTAGGGCAAAAACACACATACCTTTGTAATCGGGCGGGTTTCCACTCTCAGATGCAACAGGAATTTCTCGAGTTCGTCAATCCGTTCGAGAGATATGGGTGTTTGAAGTTAAGTAATGGTTGAGAAACCATCGAAATTTTCGCAATTCTAATGCTAGAAACGAATAACTGGAATGGCCTAGGGGAAAAGTACACACACCATTCTAATCGGGCGAGGGTCTACTTTCAGATGCAACAGGAATTTGTGGAGTTCGTCAATCCGTTCGCGAGATATGAGAGTTTGAAGTTATGGAATTGTTGAGAAACCATCAAAATTTTCGCAAGTCTGATACTCGGAACCAATAACTACAAAGGCCTAGGTGAAAAACACACATATCTTTGTAATCGGGCGAGTTTCTACTTTCAGATGCAATAGGAATTTCTCGAGTTCGTCAATCCGTTCGCGAGGTATGGGAGTTTGAAGTTAAGTAATGTTTGAGAAACCATCGAAATTTTCGCAATTCTGATGCTAGAAACGAATAACTGGAATGGCCTAGGGGAAAAGTACACACACCATTCTAATCGGGCGAGGGTCTACTTTCAGATGCAACAGGAATTTCTGGAGTTCGTCAATCCGTTCGCGAGATATGGGAGTTTGAAGTTAAGGAATTGTTGAGAAACCATCAAAATTTTCGCAAGTCTGATACTCGAAAACAATAACTACAAAGGCCTAGGTGAAGAACACACTTACCTTTGCAATCGGGCGGGTTTCCACTCTCAGATGCAACAGGAACTTCTCGAGTTCGTCAATCCGTTCGCGAGGTATGGGAGTTTGAAGTTAAGGAATGTTTGAGAAACCATCGAAATTTTCGCAATTCTGATGCTAGAAACGAATAACTGGAATGGCCTAGGGGAAAAGTACACACACCATTCTAATCGGGCGAGGGTCTACTTTCAGATGCAACAGGAATTTCTCGAGTCCGTCATTCCGTTCGCGAGACATGGGAGTTTGAAGTTAAGGAATGGTTGAGGAACCATCAGAATTTTCGCAATTCTGATACTCGAAACCAATAACTGGAATGGCCTACGGGAAAAGTACACACACCCTTGTAATCGTGCGAGTTTCTACTTTCAGATGCAACAGGAATATCTCGAGTTCGTCATTCCGTTCGCGAGATATGGGAGTTTGAAGTTAAGGAATGCTTGAGAAACAATCAAAATTTTCGCAAGTCTGATACTCGAAACCAATAACTGGAATGGCCTAGGGGAAAAGTACACAAACCATTGTAATCGGGCGAGATTCTACTTTCAGATGCAACAGGAATTAATGGAGTTCGTCAATCCGTTCGCGAGATATGGGTGTTTGAAGTTAAGGAATGCTTGAGAAACCATCAAAATTTTCGGCGGTCTGATACTCGAAACCAATAACTGGCATGGCCTAGGGGAAAAGTACACACACCATTGTAATCGGGCGAGTTCCTACTTTCAGATGCAACAGGAATTTCTTGAGTTCGTCAATCCGTTCGCGAGATATGGGAGTTTGAAGTTAAGGAATTGTTGAGAAACCGTCAAAATTTTCGCAATTCTGATACACGAAACCAATAACTACAAAGGCCTAGGGCAAAAACACACATACCTTTGTAATCGGGCGGGTTTCCACTCTCAGATGCAACAGGAATTTCTCGAGTTCGTCAATCCGTTCGAGAGATATGGGTGTTTGAAGTTAAGTAATGGTTGAGAAACCATCGAAATTTTCGCAATTCTAATGCTAGAAACGAATAACTGGAATGGCCTAGGGGAAAAGTACACACACCATTCTAATCGGGCGAGGGTCTACTTTCAGATGCAACAGGAATTTGTAGAGTTCGTCAATCCGTTCGCGAGATATGAGAGTTTGAAGTTATGGAATTGTTGGGAAACCATCAAAATTTTCGCAAGTCTGATACTCGAAACCAATAACTACAAAGGCCTAGGTGAAAAACACACATATCTTTGTAATCGGGCGAGTTTCTACTTTCAGATGCAATAGGAAATTCTCGAGTTCGTCAATCCGTTCGCGAGATATGGGAGTTTGAAGTTAAGGAATTCTTGAGAAACCATCAAAATTTTCGCAAGTCTGATACACGAAACCAATAACTACAAAGGCCTAGGGCAAAAACACACATACCTTTGTAATCGGGCGGGTTTCCACTCTCAGATGCAACAGGAACTTCTCGAGTTCGTCAATCCGTTCGCGAGGTATGGGAGTTTGAAGTTAAGTAATGTTTGAGAAACCATCGAAATTTTCGCAATTCTGATGCTAGAAACGAATAACTGGAATGGCCTAGGGGAAAAGTACACACACCATTCTAATCGGGCGAGGGTCTACTTTCAGATGCAACAGGAATTTCTGGAGTTCGTCAATCCGTTCGCGAGATATGGGAGTTTGAAGTTAAGGAATTGTTGAGAAACCATCAAAATTTTCGCAAGTCTGATACTCGAAAACAATAACTACAAAGGCCTAGGTGAAAAACACACATACCTTTGCAATCGGGCGGGTTTCCACTCTCAGATGCAACAGGAACTTCTCGAGTTCGTCAATCCGTTCGCGAGGTATGGGAGTTTGAAGTTAAGGAATGTTTGAGAAACCATCGAAATTTTCGCAATTCTGATGCTAGAAACGAATAACTGGAATGGCCTAGGGGAAAAGTACACACACCATTCTAATCGGGCGAGGGTCTACTTTCAGATGCAACAGGAATTTCTGGAGTTCGTCAATCCGTTCGCGAGATATGGGAGTTTGAAGTTAAGGAATTGTTGAGAAACCATCAAAATTTTCGCAAGTCTGATACACGAAACCAATAACTACAAATGCCTAGGGGAAAAATGCACATACCTTTGTAATCGGGCGAGTTTCCACTTTCAGATGCAACAGGAATTTCTCGAGTTCGTCATTCCGTTCGCGAGATATGGGAGTTTGAAGTTAAGGAATGCTTGAGAAACCATCAAAATTTTCGCAAGTCTGATACTCGAAACCAATAACTACAAAGGCCTAAGGGAAAAATGCACATACCTTTGTAATGGGTCGAGTTTCCACTTTCAGATGCAACAGGAATTTCTCGAGTCCGTCATTCCGTTCGCGAGACATGGGAGTTTGAAGTTAAGGAATGGTTGAGGAACCATCAGAATTTTCGCAATTCTGATACTCGAAACCAATAACTGGAATGGCCTAGGGGAAAAGTACACATACCCTTGTAATCGTGCGAGTTTCTACTTTCAGATGCAACAGGAATATCTCGAGTTCGTCATTCCGTTCGCGAGATATGGGAGTTTGAAGTTAAGGAATGCTTGAGAAACAATCAAAATTTTCGCAAGTCTGATACTCGAAACCAATAACTGGAATGGCCTAGGGGAAAAGTACACACACTATTGTAATCGGGCGAGATTCTACTTTCAGATGCAACAGGAATTAATGGAGTTCGTCAATCCGTTCGCGAGATATGGGTGTTTGAAGTTAAGGAATGCTTGAGAAACCATCAAAATTTTCGGCGGTCTGATACTCGAAACCAATAACTGGCATGGCCTAGGGGAAAAGTACACACACCATTGTAATCGGGCGACTTCCTACTTTCAGATGCAACAGGAATTTCTGGAGTTCGTCAATCCGTTCGCGAGATATGGGAGTTTGAAGTTAAGGAATTATTGAGAAACCATCAGAATTTTCGCAATTCTGATACACGAAACCAATAACTACAAAGGCCTAGGGCAAAAACACACACACCATTGTAATCGGGCGAGATTCTACTTTCAGATGCAACAGGAATTTCTCGAGTTCGTCAATCCGTTCGAGAGATATGGGTGTTTGAAGTTAAGGAATGGTTGAGAAACCATCGAAATTTTCGCAATTCTAATGCTCGAAACGAATAACTGGAATGGCCTAGGGGAAAAGTACACACACCATTCTAATCGGGCGAGGGTCTACTTTCAGATGCAACAGGAATTTGTGGAGTTCGTCAATCCGTTCGCGAGATATGAGAGTTTGAAGTTATGGAATTGTTGAGAAACCATCAAAATTTTCGCAAGTCTGATACTCGAAACCAATAACTACAAAGGCCTAGGTGAAAAACACACATATCTTTGTAATCGGGCGAGTTTCTACTTTCAGATGCAACAGGAATTTCTCGAGTTCGTCAATCCGTTCGCGAGATATGGGAGTTTGAAGTTAAGGAATTCTTGAGAAACCATCAAAATTTTCACAAGTCTGATACACGAAACCAATAACTACAAAGGCCTAGGGCAAAAACACACATACCTTTGTAATCGGGAGGGTTTCCACTCTCAGATGCAACAGGAACTTCTCGAGTTCGTCAATCCGTTCGCGAGGTATGGGAGTTTGAAGTTAAGTAATGTTTCAGAAACCATCGAAATTTTCGCAATTCTGATGCTAGAAACGAATAACTGGAATGGCCTAGGGGAAAAGTACACACACCATTCTAATCGGGCGAGGGTCTACTTTCAGATGCAACAGGAATTTCTGGAGTTCGTCAATCCGTTCGCGAGATATGGGAGTTTGAAGTTAAGGAATTGTTGAGAAACCATCAAAATTTTCGCAAGTCTGATACTCGAAACCAATAACTACAAAGGCCTAGGTGAAAAACACACATACCTTTGCAATCGGGCGGGTTTCCACTCTCAGATGCAACAGGAACTTCTCGAGTTCGTCAATCCGTTCGCGAGGTATGGGAGTTTGAAGTTAAGGAATGGTTGAGAAACTATCAAAATTTTCGCAAGTCTGATACTCGAAACCAATAACTACAAAGGCCTAGGGGAAAAATACACACACCATTGTAATCGGGCGAGATTCTACTTTCAGATGCAACAGGAATTTCTGGAGTTCGTCAATCCGTTCGCGAGATATGGGAGTTTGAAGTTAAGGAATTGTTGAGAAACCATCAAAATTTTCGTAAGTCTGATACACGAAACCAATAACTACAAAGGCCTAGGGCAAAAACACACATATCTTTGTAATCGGGCGAGTTTCTACTTTCAGATGCAACAGGAATTTCTCGAGTTCGTCAATCCGTTCGCGAGAAATGGGAGTTTGAAGTTAAGGAATGGTTGAGAAACTATCAAAATTTTCGCAAGTCTGATACTCGAAACCAATAACTACAAAGGCCTAGGTGAAAAACACACATATCTTTGTAATCGGGCTAGTTTCTACTTTCAGATGCAACAGGAATATCTCGAGTTCGTCAATCCGTTCGCGAGATAAGGGAGTTTGAAGTTAAGGAATGCTTGACAAACCATGAAAATTTTCGCAAGTCTGATACTCGAAACCAATAACTGGAATGGCCTAGGGGAAATGTACACACACCATTGTAATCGGGCGAGATTCTACTTTCAGATGCAACAGGAATTAATGGAGTTCGTCAATCCGTTCGCGAGATATGGGTGTTTGAAGATAAGGAATGTTTGAGAAACCATCGAAATTTTCGCAATTCTGATGCTAGAAACGAATAACTGGAATGGCCTAGGGGAAAAGTACACACACCACTCTAATCGAGCGAGGTTCTACTTTCAGATGCAAAAGGAATTTCTCGAGTTCGTCAATCCGTTCGCGTGATATGGGAGTTTGAAGATAAGGAATGGTTGAGAAACCATCCAAATTTTCGAAAGTCTGATACTCGAAACCAATAACTACAAAGGCCTAGGGGAAAAATACACACACCATTGTAATCGGGCGAGATTCTACTTTCAGATGCAACAGGAATTAATGGAGTTCGTCAATCCGTTCACGAGATATGGGAGTTTGAAGTTAAGGAATGGTTGAGAAACCATCGAAATTTTCGCAATTCTGATGCTCGAAACGAATAACTGGAATGGCCTAGGGGCAAAGTACACACACCATTCTAATCGGGCGAGTCTCTACTTTGAGATGCAACAGGAATTTCTGGAGTTCGTCAAGCCGTTCGCGAGATATGGGAGTTTGAAGTTAAGGAATTCGTGAGAAACGATCAAAATTTTCGCAAGTCTGATACACGAAACCAATAACTACAAAGGCCTAGGGCAAAAACACACATACCTTTGTAATCGGGCGGGTTTCCACTCTCAGATGCAACAGGAACTTCTCGAGTTCGTCAATCCGTTCGCGAGATATGGGAGTTTGAAGTTAAGGAATGTTTGAGAAACCATCGAAATTTTCGCAATTCTGATGCCAGAAACGTATAACTGGAATGGCCTAGGGGAAAAGTACACACACCACTCTAATCGGGCGAGGGTTTACTTTCAGATGCAACAGGAATTTCTGGAGTTCGTCAATCCGTTCGCGAGATATGGGAGTTTGAAGTTAAGGAATTGTTGAGAAACCATCAAAATTTTCGCAAGTCTGATACACGAAACCAATAACTACAAAGGCCTATAGCAAAAACACACATATCTTTGTAATCGGGCGAGTTTCTACTTTCAGATGCAACAGGAATTTCTCGAGTTCGTCAATCCGTTCGCGAGAAATGGGAGTTTGAAGTTAAGGAATGGTTGAGAAACTATCAAAATTTTCGCAAGTCTGATACTCGAAACCAATAACTGGAATGGCCTAGGGGAAAAGTACACACACCATTGTAATCGGGCGAGATTCTACTTTCAGATGCAACAGGAATTAATGGAGTTCGTCAATCCGTTCGCGAGATATGGGTGTTTGAAGTTAAGGAATGTTTGAGAAACCATCGAAATTGTCGCAATTCTGATGCTAGAAACGAATACCTGGAATGGCCTAGGGGAAAAGTACACATACCACTCTAATCGAGCGAGGTTCTACTTTCAGATGCAACAGGAATTTCTCGAGTTCGTCAATCCGTTCGCGTGATATGGGAGTTTGAAGTTAAGGAATGGTTGAGAAACCATCCAAATTTTCGCAAGTCTGATACTCGAAACCAATAACTACAAAGGCCTAGGGGAAAAATACACACACCATTGTAATCGGGCGATATTCTACTTTCAGATGCAACAGGAATTAATGGAGTTCGTCAATCCGTTCGCGAGATATGGGAGTTTGAAGTTAAGGAATGTTTGTGAAACCATCAAAATTTTCGCAAGTCTGACTCTCGAAACCAATAACTAGAAAGGCCTAGGTGAAAAACACACATACCTTTGTAATCGAGCGAGTTTCTACTTTCAGATGCAACAGGAATTTCTCGAGTTCGTCAATCCGTTCGCGAGAAATGGGAGTTTGAAGTTAAGGAATGGTAGAGAAACTATCAAAATTTTCGCAAGTCTGATACCCGAAACCAATAACTACAAAGGCCTAGGTGAAAAACACACATATCTTTGTAATCGGGAGAGTTTCTGCTTTCAGATGCAACAGGAATTTCTCGATTTCGTCAATCCGTTCGCGAGATATGGGAGTTTGAAGATAAGGAGTGCTTGAGAAACCATCAAAATTTTCAGCGGTCTGATACTCGAAACCAATAACTGGAATGACCTAGGGGAAAAGTACACACACCATTGTAATCGGGCGAGTTTCCACTTTTAGATGCAACAGGAATTTCTCGAGTTCGTCAATCCGTTCGCGAGGTATGGGAGTTTGAAGTTAAGGAATGGTTGAGAAACCATCCAAATTTTCGCAAGTCTGATACTCGAAACCAATAACTACAAAGGCCTAGGGGAAAAATACACATACCGTTGTAATCGGGCGAGATTCTACTTTCAGATGCAATAGGAATTAATGGAGTTCGTCAATCCGTTCGCGAGATATGGGCGTTTGATGATAAGGAATGGTTGAGAAACCATCAAAATTTTCGCTGGTCTGACACTCGAAACCAATAACTGGAATGGCCTAGGGGAAAAGTACACACACCATTGTAATCGGGCGAGTTTCTACTTTCAGATGCAACAGGAATTTCTCGAGTTCGTCAATCCGTTCGCGAGATATGGGAGTTTGAAGTTAAGGAATGGTTGAGAATCCATCAAAATTTTCGCTGGTCTGATACTCGAAACCAATAACTGGAATGGCCTAGGGGAAAGGTACACACACCATTGTAATCGGGCGAGATTCTACTTTCAGGTGCAACAGGAATTAATGGAGTTCGTCAATCCGTTCGCGAGATATGGGAGTTTGAAGTTAAGGAATGGTTGTGAACCCATCAAAATTTTCGCAAGTCTGATACTCGAAACCAATAACTACAAAGGCGTAGGTGAAAAACACACATATCTTTGTAATCGAGCGTGTTTCTACTTTCAGATGCAACAGGAATTTCTCGAGTTCGTCAATCCGTTCGAGAGAAATGGGAGTTTGAAGTTAAGGAATGCTTGAGAAACCATCGAAATTTTCGCAATTCGGATGCTAGAAACGAATAACTGGAATGGCCAAGGGGAAAAGTACACACACCATTCTAATCGGGCGAGGGTCTACTTTCAGATGCAACAGGAATTAATGGAGTTCGTCAATCCGTTCGCGAGATATGGGAGTTTGAAGTTAAGGAATGGTTGTGAAACCATCAAAATTTTCGCAAGTCTGATACACGAAACCAACAACTACAAAGGCCTAGGGCAAAAACACATATATCTTTGTAATCGGGCGAGTTTCTACTTTCAGATGCAACAGGAATTTCTCAAGATCGTCATTCCGTTCGCGAGATATGGGAGTTTGAAGTTAAGGAATGCTTGAGAAACCATCAAAATTTTCGCTGGTCTGATACTCGAAACCAATAACTGGAATGACCTAGGGGAAAGGAACACACACCATTCTAATCGGGCGAGGGTCTACTTTCAGATGCAACAGGAATTTCTGGAGTTCGTCAATCCGTTCGCGAGATATGGGAGTTTGAAGTTAAGGAATGGTTGAGAAACCATCAAAATTTTCGCTGGTCTGATACTCGAAACCAATAACTGGAATGGCCTAGGGGAAAGGTACACACACCATTGTAATCGGGCGAGATTCTACTTTCAGATGCAACAGGAATTAATGGAGTTCGTCAATCCGTTCGCGAGATATGGGAGTTTGAAGTTAAGGAATGGTTGTGAAACCATCAAAATTTTCGCAAGTCTGATACTCGAAACCAATAACTACAGAGGCCTAGGTGAAAAACACACATATCCTTGTAATCGAGCGAGTTTCTAGTTTCAGATGCAACAGGAATTTCTCGAGTTCGTCAATCCGTTCGCGAGAAATGGGAGTTTGAAGTTAAGGAATGGTTGAGAAACTATCAAAATTTTCGCAAGTCTGATACCCGAAACCAATAACTACAAAGGCCTAGGTGAAAAACGCACATATCTTTCTAATCGGGCGAGTTTCAGCTTTCAGATGCAACAGGAATTTCTCGAGATCGTCATTCCGTTCGCGAGATATGGGAGTTTGAAGTTAAGGAATGCTTGAGAAACCATCAAAATTTTCGCTGGTCTGATACTCGAAACCAATAACTGGAATGACCTAGGGGAAAAGTACACACACCATTCTAATCGGGCGAGGGTCTACTTTCAGATGCAACAGAAATTTCTCGAGTTCGTCAATCCGTTCGCGAGATGTGGGAGTTTGAAGTTAAGGAATGGTTGAGAAACCATCAAAATTTTCGCAAGTCTGATAGTCGAAACCCATAACTGGAATGGCCTAGGGGAAAGTACGCATACCATTGTAATCGGGCGAGTTTCTACTTTCAGATGCAACAAGAATTTCTCGAGTTCGTCAATCCGTTCGCGAAATATGGGAGTTTGATGTTAAGGACTGGTTGAGAAACCATCAAAATTTTCGCAAGTCTGATACTCGAAACCAATAACTACAAATGCCTAGGGGAAAAATACACATACCATTGTAATCGGGCGAGTTTCTACTTTCAGATACAATAGGAATTTCACGAGTTCGTCAATGCGTTCGCGAGATATGGAAGTTCGAAGTTAAGGAATGCTTGAGAAACCATCAAAATTTTGGCAATTCTGATGCTAGAAACGAATAACTGGAATGACCTACGGGAAAGGTACACACACCATTGTAATCGGGCAAGCTTCTACTTTCAGATGCAACAGGAATTTCTCGAGTTCGTCACTCCGTTCGCGAGATATGGGAGTTTGAAGTTAAGGAATGGTTGAGAAACCTTCAAAATTTTCGCAAGTCTGACACTCCAAACCAATAACTGGATCGGCCTAGGGGAAAAGTACACACACCGTTGTAATCGGGCGAGTTTCTGCGCTCAGATGCAATAGGAAATTCTCGAGTTCGTCAATCCGTTCGCGAGATATGGAAGTGTGAAAATAAGGAATGGTTGAGAAACCGTCAAAATTTTCGCAAGTCTGATACTCGAAACCAATAACTACAAATGCCTAGGGGAAAAATACACATACCATTGTAATCGGGCGAGTTTCTACTTTCAGATACAATACGAATTTCACGAGGTCGTCAATGCGTTCGCGAGACATGGAAGTTCGAAGTTAAGGAATGCTTGAGAAACCATCAAAATTTTCGCAATTCTGATGCTAGAAACGAATAACTGGAATGACCTACGGGAAAGGTACACACACCATTGTAATCGGGCGAGCTTCTACTTTCAGATGCAACAGGAAATTCTCGAGTTCGTCAATCCGTTCGCGAGATATGGGAGTTAGGAGTTAAGAGATGGTTGAGAAACCATAAAAATTTTCGCAAGTCTGACACTCCAAACCAATAACTACAATGGCCTAGGGGAAAAATACACATACCGTTGTAATCGGGCGAGTTTCTGCTTTCAGATGCAACGGGAAGTTATCGAGTTCGTCAATCGGTTCGCGAGATATGGCAGTTTGAAGATAAGGAATGGTTGAGAAATCATCAAAATTTTCGCAAGTCTGATACTCGAATCCAATAACTACTATGGCCTAGGGCAAAAAAAAACATACCGTTGTAATCGGGCGAGTTTCTGCTTTCAGATGCAATAGGAAATTCTCGAGTTCGTCTATCCGTTCGCGAGATATGGAAGTGTGAATATAAGGAATGGTTGAGAAATCATCAAAATTTTCGCAAGTCTGATACTCGAAACCAGTCACTACAAAGGCCTAGGGGAAAAATACACATACCGCTGTAATCGGGCGAGATTCTACTTTCAGATACAATAGGAATTTCACGAGTTCGTCAATGCGTTCGCGAGATATGGAAGTTTGAAGTTAAGGAATGGTTGAGAAACCATCAAAATTTTCGCAAGTCTGATACTCGAAACCAATAACTACAAAGGCCTAGGGGTGAAATACACATACCGTTGTAATCGGACGAGTTTCTACTTCCACATGCAACAGGAAATTCTCGAGTTCCTCAATCCGTTCTCGAGATATGGAAGTTTGAAGCTAAGGAATGCTTGAGAAACCATCAAAATTTTCGCTGATCTGATACTCGAAACCAACAACTGGAATGGCCTAGGTGAAAAGTACACACACCGCTGTAATCGGGCGAGTTTCTGCTTTCAGATGCAATAGGAAATTCTCGAGTTCGTCAATCCGTTCGCGAGATATGGGAGTTTGAAGTTAAGGAATGGTTGAGAAACCATCAAAATTTTCGCAAGTCTGATACTCGAAACCAATAACTACAAAGGCCTAGGGGAAAAATACACACACCATTGTAATCGGGCGAGTTTCTACTTTCAGATGCAACAGGAAATTCTCGAGTTCGTCAATCCGTTCGCGAGATATGGGAGTTTGAACTTAAGGAATGGTTGAGAAACCATCAAAATTTTCGCAAGTCTTACACTCCAAACCAATAACTACAATGGCCTAGGGGAAAAATACACATACCGCTGTAATCGGGCGAGTTTCTGCTTTCAGATGCAATAGGAAATTCTCGAGTTCGTCAATCCGTTCGCGAGATATGGGAGTTTGAAGATAAGGAATGATTGAGAAATCATCAAAATTTTCGCAAGTCTGGTACTCGAAACCAATAACTACTATGGCCTAGGGCAAAAAAAAACATACCGTTGTAATCGGTCGAGTTTCTGCTTTCAGATGCAATAGGAAATTCTCGAGTACGTCTATCCGTTCGCGAGATATGGAAGTGTGAATATAAGGAATGGTTGAGAAATCATCAAAATTTTCGCAAGTCTGATACTCGAAACCAATAACTGCAAAGGCCTAGGGGAAAAATACACATACCGCTATAATCGGGCGAGTTTCTACTTTCAGATGCATCAGGAATTTCTCGTGTCCGTCAATCCGTTCGCGAGTTATGGGAGTTTGAAGTTAAGGAATGGTTGAGGAACCATCAAAATTTTCGCAAGTCTGATACTCGAAACCAATAACTGCAAAGGCCTAGGGGAAAAATACACATACCGCTATAATCGGGCGAGTTTCTACTTTCAGATGCATCAGGAATTTCTCGTGTTCGTCAATCCGTTCGCGAGATATGGGAGTTTGAAGTTAAGGAATGGTTGAGGAACCATCAAAATTTTCGCAAGTCTGATACTCGAAACCAAGAACTACAAAGGCCTAGGGGTAAAATACACATACCGTTGTAATCGGGCGAGTTTCTACTTCCACATGCAACAGGAAATTCTCGAGTTCCTCAAACCGTTCGCGAGATATGGAAGTTTGAAGCTAAGGAATGCTTGAGAAACCATCAAAATTTTCGCAAGTCTGATACTCGAATCCACTAACTACTATGGCCTAGGGCAAAAACACACATACCGTTGTAATCGGGCGAGTTTCTGCTTTCAGATGCAATAGGAAATTCTCGAGTTCGTCAATCCGTTCGCGAGATATGGAAGTGTGAAAATAAGGAATGGTTGAGAAACCATCAAAATTTTCGCAAGTCTGATACTCGAAACCAATAACTACAATGGCCTAGGGGAAAAATACACATACCGTTGTAATCGGGCGAGTTTCTACCTTCAGATGCATCAGGAATTTCTCGAGTTCGTCAATCCGTTCGCGAGATGTGGGAGTTTGAAGTTAAGGAATGGTTGAGAAACCATCAAAATTTTCGCAAGTCTGATACTCGAAACCAATAACTACAAAGGCCTGGGGAAAAAATACACATACCGTTGTAATCGGGCGAGTTTCTACTTTCAGATGCAACAAGAATTTCTCGAGTTCGTCACTCCGTTCGCGAGATATGGGAGTTTGAAGTTAAGGAATGGTTGAGAAACCATCAAAATTTTCGCAAGTCTTACACTCCAAACCAATAACTACAATGGCCTAGGGGAAAAATACACATACCGTTGTAATCGGGCGAGTTTCTGCTTTCAGATGCAATAGGAAATTCTCGAGTTCGTCAATCCGTTCGCGAGATATGGAAGTGTGAAAATAAGGAATGGTTGGGAAACCATCAAAATTTTCGCAAGTCTTACACTCCAAACCAATAACTACAATGGCCTAGGGGAAAAATACACATACCGTTGTAATCGGGCGAGTTTCTGCTTTCAGATGCAATAGGAAATTCTCGAGTTCGTCAATCCGTTCGCGAGATATGGAAGTGTGAAGATAAGGAATGGTTGAGAAACCGTCAAAATTTTCGCAAGTCTGATACTCGAAACCAATAACTACAAAGGCCTAGGGGAAAAATACGCATACCGTTGTAATCGGGCGAGTTTCTACTTTCAGATGCATCAGGAATTTCTCGAGTTCGTCAATCCGTTCGCGAGATATGGGAGTTTGAAGTTAAGGAATGGTTGAGAAACTATCAAAATTTTCGCAAGTCTGATACTCGAAACCAATAACTACAAAGACCTAGGGGAAAAATACACAGACCGCTGTAATCGGGCGACACTCTACTTCCACATGCAACAGGAATTTCTCGCGTTCGTCAATCCGTTCGCGAGATATGGGAGTTTGAAGTTAAGGTGTGGTTGAGAAACCATCAAAATTTTCGCTGTTCTGATACTCGAAACCAATAACTGGAATGGCCTAGGGGAAAAGTACACATACCGTTTTAATCGGGCGAGTTTCTGCTTTCAGATGCAATAGGAAATTCTCGAGTTCGTCAATCCGATCGCGAGATTTGGAAGTTTGAAGTTAAGGAATGCTTGAGAAACCATCAAAATTTTCGCTGGTCTGATACTCGAAACCAACAACTGGAATGGCCTAGGGGAAAAGTACACACACCGTTATAATCGGTCGAGTTTCTGCTTTCAGATGCAATAGGAAATTCTCGAGTTCGTCAATCGGTTCGCGAGATATGGGAGTTTGAAGGTAAGGAATGGTTGAGAAACCATCAAAATTTTCGCAAGTCTAACACTCCAAACCAATAACTACAATGGCCTAGGGGAAAAATACACATACCGTTGTAATCGGGCGAGTTTCTGCTTTCAGATGCAATAGGAAATTCTCGAGTTCGTCAATCCGTTCGCGAGATATGGAAGTGTGAAAATAAGGAATGGTTGAGAAACCGTCAAAATTTTCGCAAGTCTAATACTCGAAACCAATAACTACAAATGCCTAGGGGAAAAATACACATACCATTGTAATCGGGCGAGTTTCTACTTTCAGATACAATAGGAATTTCACGAGTTCGTCAATGCGTTCGCGAGATATGGAAGTTCGAAGTTAAGGAATGCTTGAGAAACCATCAAAATTTTCGCAATTCTGATGCTAGAAACGAATAACTGGAATGACCTACGGAAAAGGTACACAAACCATTGTAATCGGGCGAGCTTCTACTTTCAGATGCAACAGGAATTTCTCGAGTTCGTCACTCCGTTCGCGAGATATGGGAGTTTGAAGTTAAGGAATGGTTGAGAAACCATCAAAATTTTCGCAAGTCTGATACTCGAAACCAATAACTACAAATGCCTAGGGGAAAAATACACATACCATTGTAATCGGGCGAGTTTCTACTTTCAGATACAATAGGAATTTCACGAGTTCGTCAATGCGTTCGCGAGATATGGAAGTTCGAAGTTAAGGAATGCTTGAGAAACCATCAAAATTTTCGCAATTCTGATGCTAGAAACGAATAACTGTAATGACCTACGGGAAAGGTACACAAACCAGTGTAATCGGGCGAGCTTCTACTTTCAGATGCAACAGGAATTTCTCGAGTTCGTCACTCCGTTCGCGAGATATGGTAGTTTGAAGTTAAGGAGTGGTTGATAAACCATCAAAATTTTCGCAAGTCTGACACTCCAAACCAATAACTGGATCGGCCTAGGGGAAAAGTACACACACCATTGTAATCGGGCGAGTTTCTACTTTCAGATGCAACAGGAAATTCTCGAGTTCGTCAATCCGTTCGCGAGATATGGGAGTTTGAACTTAAGGAATGGTTGAGAAACCATCAAAATTTTCGCAAGTCTTACACTCCAAACCAATAACTACAATGGCCTAGGGGAAAAATACACATACCGTTGTAATCGGGCGAGTTTCTGCTTTCAGATGCAATAGGAAACTCTCGAGTTCGTCAATCCGTTCGCGAGATATGGAAGTGTGAAAATAAGGAATGGTTGAGAAACCGTCAAAATTTTCGCAAGTCTGATACTCGAAACCAATAACTACAAAGGCCTAGGGGAAAAAGGCACATACGGTTGTAATCGGGCGAGTTTCTACTTTCAGATGCAACAGGGATTTCTCGAGTTCGTCAATCCGTTCGCGAGAAATGGGAGTTTGAAGTTAAGGAATGGTTGAGAAACCATCAAAATTTTCGCAAGTCTGATACTCGAAACCCATAACTGGAATGGCCTAGGGGAAAAGTACACATACCATTATAATCGGGCGAGTTTCTACTTTCAGATACAATAGGAATTTCACGAGTTCGTCAATGCGTTCGCGAGATATGGAAGTTCGAAGTTAAGGAATGCTTGTGAAACCATCAAAATATTCGCAATTCTGATGCTAGAAACGAATAACTGGAATGACCTACGGGAAAGGTACACACACCATTGTAATCGGGCGAGCTTCTACTTTCAGATGCAGCAGGAATTTCTCGAGTTCGTCACTCCGTTCGCGAGATATGGGAGTTTGAAGTTAAGGAATGGTTGAGAAACCATCAAAATTTTCGCAAGCCTGACACTCCAAACCAATAACTGGATCGGCCTAGGGGAAAAGTACACACACCATTGTAATCGGGCGAGTTTCTACTTTCAGATGCAACAGGAAATTCTCGAGTTCGTCAATCCGTTCGCGAGAAATGGGAGTTTGAAGTTAAGGAATGGTTGAGAAACCATCAAAATTTTCGCAAGTCTTACACTACAAACCAATAACTGGAATGGCCTAGGGGAAAAGTACGCATACCATTGTAATCGGGCGAGTTTCTACTTTCAGATGCAACAAGAATTTCTCGAGTTCGTCAATCCGTTCGCGAAATATGGGAGTTTGAAGTTAAGGAATGGTTGAGAAACCATCAAAATTTTCCCAAGTCTGATACTCGAAACCAATAACTACAAATGCCTAGGGGAAAAATACACATACCATTGTAATCGGGCGAATTTCTACTTTCAGATGCAACAGGAATTTCTCGAGTTCGTCACTCCGTTCGCGAGATATGGGAGTTTGAAGTTAAGGAATGGTTGAGAAATCATCAAAATTTTCGCAAGTCTGATACTCGAATCCAATAACTACTATGGCCTAGGGCAAAAAAAAACATACCGTTGTAATCGGGCGAGATTCTGCTTTCAGATGCAATAGGAAATTCTCGAGTTCGTCTATCCGTTCGCGAGGTATGGGAGTTTGAAGTTAAGGAATGGTTGAGGAACCATCAAAATTTTCGCAAGTCTGATACTCGAAACCAATAACTACAAATGCCTAGGGGAAAAATACACATACCATTGTAATCGGGCGAGTTTCTACTTTCAGATACAATAGGAATTTCACGAGTTCGTCAATGCGTTCGCGAGATATGGAAGTTTGAAGTTAAGGAATGCTTGAGAAACCATCAAAATTTTCGCAAGTCTGATACTCGAAACCAATAACTACAAAGGCCTAGGGGAAAAAGGCACATACCGTTGTAATCGGGCGAGTTTCTACTTTCAGATGCAACAGGAATTTCTCGAATTCGTCAATCCGTTCGCGAGAAATGGGAGTTTGAAGTTAAGGAATGGTTGAGAAACCATCAAAATTTTCGCAAGTCTGATACTCGAAACCCATAACTGGAATGGCCTAGGGGAAAAGTACGCATACCATTGTAATCGGGCGAGTTTCTACTTTCAGATGCAACAAGAATTTCTCGAGTTCGTCAATCCGTTCGCGAAATATGGGAGTTTGAAGTTAAGGAATGGTTGAGAAACCATGAAAATTTTCGCAAGTCTGATACTCGAAACCAATAACTACAAAGGCCTAGAGGAAAAATACACACACCGTTATAATCGGTCGAGTTTCTGCTTTCAGATGCAATAGGAAATTCTCGAGTTCGTCAATCGGTTCGCGAGATATGGGAGTTTGAAGGTAAGGAATGGTTGAGAAACAATCAAAATTTTCGCAAGTCTTACACTCCAAACCAATAACTGGAATGGCCTAGGGGAAAAGTACGCATACCATTGTAATCGGGCGAGTTTCTACTTTCAGATGCAACAAGAATTGCTCGAGTTCGTCAATCCGTTCGCGAAATATGGGAGTTTGAAGTTAAGGAATGGTTGAGAAACCATCAAAATTTTCGCAAGTCTGATACTCGAAACCAATAGCTACAAATGCCTAGGGGAAAAATACACATACCATTGTAATCGGGCGAGTTTCTACTTTCAGATGCAACAGGAATTTCTCGAGTTCGTCACTCCGTTCGCGAGATATGGGAGTTTGAAGTTAAGGAATGGTTGAGAAACCATCAAAATTTTCGCAAGTCTGACACTCCAAACCAATAACTGGATCGGCCTAGGGGAAAAGTGCACACACCATTGTAATCGGGCGAGTTTCTACTTTCAGATGCAACAGGAAATTCTCGAGTTCGTCAATCCGTTCGCGAGAAATGGGAGTTTGAAGTTAAGGAATGGTTGAGAAACCATCAAAATTTTCGCAAGTCTTACACTACAAACCAATAACTGGAATGGCCTAGGGGAAAAGTACGCATACCATTGTAATCGGGCGAGTTTCTACTTTCAGATGCAACAAGAATTTCTCGAGTTCGTCAATCCGTTCGCGAAATATGGGAGTTTGAAGTTAAGGAATGGTTGAGAAACCATCAAAATTTTCCCAAGTCTGATACTCGAAACCAATAACTACAAATGCCTAGGGGAAAAATACACATACCATTGTAATCGGGCGAATTTCTACTTTCAGATGCAACAGGAATTTCTCGAGTTCGTCACTCCGTTCGCGAGATATGGGAGTTTGAAGTTAAGGAATGGTTGAGAAATCATCAAAATTTTCGCAAGTCTGATACTCGAATCCAATAACTACTATGGCCTAGGGCAAAAAAAAACATACCGTTGTAATCGGGCGAGATTCTGCTTTCAGATGCAATAGGAAATTCTCGAGTTCGTCTATCCGTTCGCGAGATATGGGAGTTTGAAGTTAAGGAATGGTTGAGGAACCATCAAAATTTTCGCAAGTCTGATACTCGAAACCAATAACTACAAATGCCTAGGGGAAAAATACACATACCATTGTAATCGGGCGAGTTTCTACTTTCAGATACAATAGGAATTTCACGAGTTCGTCAATGCGTTCGCGAGATATGGAAGTTTGAAGTTAAGGAATGCTTGAGAAACCATCAAAATTTTCGCTGGTCTGATACTCGAAACCAACAACTGGAATGGCCTAGGGGGAAAGTACACACACCGTTGTAATCGGGCGAATTTCTACTTTCAGATGCAACAGGAATTTCTCGAGTTCGTCACTCCGTTCGCGAGATATGGGAGTTTGAAGTTAAGGAATGGTTGAGAAATCATCAAAATTTTCGCAAGTCTGATACTCGAATCCAATAACTACTATGGCCTAGGGCAAAAAAAAACATACCGTTGTAATCGGGCGAGATTCTGCTTTCAGATGCAATAGGAAATTCTCGAGTTCGTCTATCCGTTCGCGAGGTATGGGAGTTTGAAGTTAAGGAATGGTTGAGAAACCATCAAAATTTTCGCAAGTCTTACACTACAAACCAATAACTGGAATGGCCTAGGGGAAAAGTACGCATACCATTGTAATCGGGCGAGTTTCTACTTTCAGATGCAACAAGAATTTCTCGAGTTCGTCAATCCGTTCGCGAAATATGGGAGTTTGAAGTTAAGGAATGGTTGAGAAACCATCAAAATTTTCCCAAGTCTGATACTCGAAACCAATAACTACAAATGCCTAGGGGAAAAATACACATACCATTGTAATCGGGCGAATTTCTACTTTCAGATGCAACAGGAATTTCTCGAGTTCGTCACTCCGTTCGCGAGATATGGGAGTTTGAAGTTAAGGAATGGTTGAGAAATCATCAAAATTTTCGCAAGTCTGATACTCGAATCCAATAACTACTATGGCCTAGGGCAAAAAAAAACATACCGTTGTAATCGGGCGAGATTCTGCTTTCAGATGCAATAGGAAATTCTCGAGTTCGTCTATCCGTTCGCGAGGTATGGGAGTTTGAAGTTAAGGAATGGTTGAGGAACCATCAAAATTTTCGCAAGTCTGATACTCGAAACCAATAACTACAAATGCCTAGGGGAAAAATACACATACCATTGTAATCGGGCGAGTTTCTACTTTCAGATACAATAGGAATTTCACGAGTTCGTCAATGCGTTCGCGAGATATGGAAGTTTGAAGTTAAGGAATGCTTGAGAAACCATCAAAATTTTCGCAAGTCTGATACTCGAAACCAATAACTACAAAGGCCTAGGGGAAAAAGGCACATACCGTTGTAATCGGGCGAGTTTCTACTTTCAGATGCAACAGGAATTTCTCGAATTCGTCAATCCGTTCGCGAGAAATGGGAGTTTGAAGTTAAGGAATGGTTGAGAAACCATCAAAATTTTCGCAAGTCTGATACTCGAAACCCATAACTGGAATGGCCTAGGGGAAAAGTACGCATACCATTGTAATCGGGCGAGTTTCTACTTTCAGATGCAACAAGAATTTCTCGAGTTCGTCAATCCGTTCGCGAAATATGGGAGTTTGAAGTTAAGGAATGGTTGAGAAACCATGAAAATTTTCGCAAGTCTGATACTCGAAACCAATAACTACAAAGGCCTAGAGGAAAAATACACACACCGTTATAATCGGTCGAGTTTCTGCTTTCAGATGCAATAGGAAATTCTCGAGTTCGTCAATCGGTTCGCGAGATATGGGAGTTTGAAGGTAAGGAATGGTTGAGAAACAATCAAAATTTTCGCAAGTCTTACACTCCAAACCAATAACTGGAATGGCCTAGGGGAAAAGTACGCATACCATTGTAATCGGGCGAGTTTCTACTTTCAGATGCAACAAGAATTGCTCGAGTTCGTCAATCCGTTCGCGAAATATGGGAGTTTGAAGTTAAGGAATGGTTGAGAAACCATCAAAATTTTCGCAAGTCTGATACTCGAAACCAATAGCTACAAATGCCTAGGGGAAAAATACACATACCATTGTAATCGGGCGAGTTTCTACTTTCAGATGCAACAGGAATTTCTCGAGTTCGTCACTCCGTTCGCGAGATATGGGAGTTTGAAGTTAAGGAATGGTTGAGAAACCATCAAAATTTTCGCAAGTCTGACACTCCAAACCAATAACTGGATCGGCCTAGGGGAAAAGTGCACACACCATTGTAATCGGGCGAGTTTCTACTTTCAGATGCAACAGGAAATTCTCGAGTTCGTCAATCCGTTCGCGAGAAATGGGAGTTTGAAGTTAAGGAATGGTTGAGAAACCATCAAAATTTTCGCAAGTCTTACACTACAAACCAATAACTGGAATGGCCTAGGGGAAAAGTACGCATACCATTGTAATCGGGCGAGTTTCTACTTTCAGATGCAACAAGAATTTCTCGAGTTCGTCAATCCGTTCGCGAAATATGGGAGTTTGAAGTTAAGGAATGGTTGAGAAACCATCAAAATTTTCCCAAGTCTGATACTCGAAACCAATAACTTCAAATGCCTAGGGGAAAAATACACATACCATTGTAATCGGGCGAATTTCTACTTTCAGATGCAACAGGAATTTCTCGAGTTCGTCACTCCGTTCGCGAGATATGGGAGTTTGAAGTTAAGGAATGGTTGAGAAATCATCAAAATTTTCGCAAGTCTGATACTCGAATCCAATAACTACTATGGCCTAGGGCAAAAAAAAACATACCGTTGTAATCGGGCGAGATTCTGCTTTCAGATGCAATAGGAAATTCTCGAGTTCGTCTATCCGTTCGCGAGATATGGGAGTTTGAAGTTAAGGAATGGTTGAGGAACCATCAAAATTTTCGCAAGTCTGATACTCGAAACCAATAACTACAAATGCCTAGGGGAAAAATACACATACCATTGTAATCGGGCGAGTTTCTACTTTCAGATACAATAGGAATTTCACGAGTTCGTCAATGCGTTCGCGAGATATGGAAGTTTGAAGTTAAGGAATGCTTGAGAAACCATCAAAATTTTCGCTGGTCTGATACTCGAAACCAACAACTGGAATGGCCTAGGGGGAAAGTACACACACCGTTGTAATCGGGCGAGTTTCTGCTTTTTGATGCAATAGGAAATTCTCGAGTTCGTCAATCCGTTCGCGAGATATGGAAGTGTGAAAATAAGGAATGGTTGAGAAACCGTCAAAATTTTCGCAAGTCTGATACTCGAAACCAATAACTACAAAGGCCTAGGGGAAAAAGGCACATACCGTTGTAATCGGGCGAGTTTCTACTTTCAGATGCAACAGGAATTTCTCGAATTCGTCAATCCGTTCGCGAGAAATGGGAGTTTGAAGTTAAGGAATGGTTGAGAAACCATCAAAATTTTCGCAAGTCTGATACTCGAAACCCATAACTGGAATGGCCTAGGGGAAAAGTACGCATACCATTGTAATCGGGCGAGTTTCTACTTTCAGATGCAACAAGAATTTCTCGAGTTCGTCAATCCGTTCGCGAAATATGGGAGTTTGAAGTTAAGGAATGGTTGAGAAACCATGAAAATTTTCGCAAGTCTGATACTCGAAACCAATAACTACAAAGGCCTAGAGGAAAAATACACACACCGTTATAATCGGTCGAGTTTCTGCTTTCAGATGCAATAGGAAATTCTCGAGTTCGTCAATCGGTTCGCGAGATATGGGAGTTTGAAGGTAAGGAATGGTTGAGAAACAATCAAAATTTTCGCAAGTCTTACACTCCAAACCAATAACTGGAATGGCCTAGGGGAAAAGTACGCATACCATTGTAATCGGGCGAGTTTCTACTTTCAGATGCAACAAGAATTGCTCGAGTTCGTCAATCCGTTCGCGAAATATGGGAGTTTGAAGTTAAGGAATGGTTGAGAAACCATCAAAATTTTCGCAAGTCTGATACTCGAAACCAATAGCTACAAATGCCTAGGGGAAAAATACACATACCATTGTAATCGGGCGAGTTTCTACTTTCAGATGCAACAGGAATTTCTCGAGTTCGTCACTCCGTTCGCGAGATATGGGAGTTTGAAGTTAAGGAATGGTTGAGAAACCATCAAAATTTTCGCAAGTCTGACACTCCAAACCAATAACTGGATCGGCCTAGGGGAAAAGTGCACACACCATTGTAATCGGGCGAGTTTCTACTTTCAGATGCAACAGGAAATTCTGGAGTTCGTCAATCCGTTCGCGAGGTATGGGAGTTTGAACTTAAGGAATAGTTGAGAAACCATCAAAATTTTCGCAAGTCTTACACTCCAAACCAATAACTACAATGGCCTAGGGGAAAAATACACATACCGTTGTAATCGGGCGAGTTTCTGCTTTCAGATGCAATAGCAAATTCTCGAGTTCGTCAATCCGTTCGCGAGATATGGGAGTTAGGAGTTAAGAGATGGTTGAGAAACCATAAAAATTAACGCAAGTCTGACACTCCAAACCAATAACTACAATGGCCTAGGGGAAAAATACACATACCGTTATAATCGGGCGAGTTTCTGCTTTCAGATGCAATAGGAAATTCTCGAGTTCGTCTATCCGTTCGCGAGATATGGGAGTTTGAAGTTAAGGAATGGTTGAGGAACCATGAAAATTTTCGCAAGTCTGATACTCGAAACCAATAACTACAAATGCCAAGGGGAAAAATACACATACCATTGTAATCGGGCGAGTTTCTACTTTCAGATACAATAGGAATTTCACGAGTTCGTCAATGCGTTCGGGAGATATGGAAGTTTGAAGTTAAGGAATGCTTGAGAAACCATCAAAATTTTCGCTGGTCTGATACTCGAAACCAACAACTGGAATGGCCTAGGGGGAAAGTACACACACCGTTGTAATCGGGCGAGTTTCTGCTTTTTGGTGCAATAGGAAATTCTCGAGTTCGTCAATCCGTTCGCGAGATATGGAAGTGTGAAAATAAGGAATGGTTGAGAAACCGTCAAAATTTTCGCAAGTGTGATACTCGAAACCAATAACTACAAAGGCCTAGGGGAAAAAGGCACATACCGTTGTAATCGGGCGAGTTTCTACTTTCAGATGCAACAGGAATTTCTCGAATTCGTCAATCCGTTCGCGAGAAATGGGAGTTTGAAGTTAAGGAATGGTTGTGAAACCATCAAAATTTTCGCAAGTCTGATACTCGAAACCCATAACTGGAATGGCCTAGGGGAAAAGTACGCATACCATTGTAATCGGGCGAGTTTCTACTTTCAGATGCAACAAGAATTTCTCGAGTTCGTCAATCCGTTCGCGAAATATGGGAGTTTGAAGTTAAGGAATGGTTGAGAAACCATGAAAATTTTCGCAAGTCTGATACTCGAAACCAATAACTACAAAGGCCTAGGGGAAAAATACACACACCGTTATAATCGGTCGAGTTTCTGCTTTCAGATGCAATAGGAAATTCTCGAGTTCGTCAATCGGTTCGCGAGATATGGGAGTTTGATGGTAAGGAATGGTTGAGAAACAATCAAAATTTTCGCAAGTCTGATACTCGAAACCAATAACTACTATGGCCTAGGGCAAAAACACACATACCGTTGTAATCGGGCGAGTTTCTGCTTTCAGATGCAATAGGAAATTCCCGAGTTCGTCAATCCGTTCGCGAGATATGGAAGTGTGAAAATAAGGAATGGTTGAGAAACCATCAAAATTTTCGCAAGTCTGATACTCGAAACCAATAACTACAAAGGCCTGGGGAATAAATACACATACCGTTGTAATCGGGCGACTTTCTACTTTCAGATGCAACAGGAATTTCTCGAGTTCGTCACTCCGTTCGGGAGATATGGGAGTTTGAAGATAAGGAATGGTTGAGAAACCATCAAAATTTTCGCAAGTCTGACACTCCAAACCAATAACTGGATCGGCCTAGGGGAAAAGTACACACACCATTGTAATCGGGCGAGTTTCTACTTTCAGATGCAAAAGGAAATTCTCGAGTTCGTCAATCCGTTCGCGAGAAATGGGAGTTTGAAGATAAGGAATGGTTGAGAAATCATCAAAATTTTCGCAAGTCTGATACTCGAATCCAATAACTACTACGGCCTAGGGCAAAAAAAAAACATACCGTTGTAATCCGGCGAGTTTCTGCTTTCAGATGCAATAGGAAATTCTCGAGTTCGTCTATCCGTTCGCGAGATATGGAAGTGTGAAAATAAGGAATGGTTGAGAAATCATCAAAATTTTCGCAAGTCTGATACTCGAAACCAATAACTACAAAGGCCTAGGGGAAAAATACACACACCGCTGTAATCGGGCGAGTTTCTACTTTCAGATTCATCAGGAATTTCTCGTGTTCGTCAATCCGTTCGCGAGATATGGGAGTTTGAAGTTAAGGAATGGTTGAGGAACCATCAAGATTTTCGCAAGTCTGATACTCGAAACCAATAACTACAAATGCCTAGGGGAAAAATACACATACCGTTGTAATCGGGCGAGTTTCTACTTTCAGATGCAACAGGAATTTCTCGAGTTCGTCAATCCGTTCGCGAGTAATGGGAGTTTGAAGTTAAGGAATGGTTGAGAAACCATCAAAATTTTCGCAAGTCTGATACTCGAAACCCATAACTGGAATGGCCTAGGGGAAAAGTACGCATACCATTGTAATCGGGCGAGGTTCTACTTTCAGATGCAACAAGAATTTCTCGAGTTCGTCAATCCGTTCGCGAAATATGGGAGTTTGAAGTTAAGGAATGGTTGAGAAAACATGAAAATTTTCGCAAGTCTGATACTCGAAACCAATAACTACAAAGGCCTAGGGGAAAAATACACACACCGTTATAATCGGTCGAGTTTCTGCTTTCAGATGCAATAGGAAATTCTCGAGTTCGTCAATCGGTTCGCGAGATATGGGAGTTTGAAGGTAAGGAATGGTTGAGAAACCATCAAAATTTTCGCAAGTCTGATACTCGGATCCAATAACTACTATGGCCTAGGGCAAAAACACACATATCGTTGTAATCGGGCGAGTTTCTGCTTTCAGATGCAATAGGAAATTCTCGAGTTCGTCAATCGGTTCGCGAGATATGGGAGTTTGAAGGTGAGGAATGGTTGAGAAACAATCAAAATTTTCGCAAGTCTGATACTCGAAACCAATAACTACAAAGGCCTAGGGGAAAAGTACACACACCGTTATAATCGGTCGAGTTTCTGCTTTCAGATGCAATAGGAAATTCTCGAGTTCGTCAATCCGTTCGCGAGATATGGAAGTGTGAAAATAAGGCTTGGTTGAGAAACCATCAAAATTTTCGCAAGTCTGATACTCGAAACCAGTAACTACAAAGGCCTAGGGGAAAAATACACATACCGTTGTAATCGGGCGAGTTTCTACTTTCAGATGCATCAGGAATTTCTCGAGTTCGTCAATCCGTTCGCGAGATATGGGAGTTTGAAGTTAAGGAATGGTTGAGAAACCATCAAAATTTTCGCAAGTCTGATACTCGAAACCAATAACTACTATGGCCTAGGGCAAAAAAAAACATACCGTTGTAATCGGGCGAGTTTCTGCTTTCAGATGCAATAGGAAATTCTCGAGTTCGTCTATCCGTTCGCGAGATATGAAAGTGTGAAAATAAGGAATGGTTGAGAAATCATCAAAATTTTCGCAAGTCTGATACTCGAAACCAATAACTACAAAGGCCTAGGGGAAAAATACACATACCGTTGTAATCGGGCGAGTTTCTACTTTCAGATGCAACAGGAATTTCTCGAGTTCGTCACTCCGTTCGGGAGATATGGGAGTTTGAAGATAAGGAATGGTTGAGAAACCATCAAAATTTTCGCAAGTCTGACACTCCAAACCAATAACTGGATCGGCCTAGGGGAAAAGTACACACACCATTGTAATCGGGCGAGTTTCTACTTTCAGATGCAAAAGGAAATTCTCGAGTTCGTCAATCCGTTCGCGAGAAATGGGAGTTTGAAGATAAGGAATGGTTGAGAAATCATCAAAATTTTCGCAAGTCTGATACTCGAATCCAATAACTACTATGGCCTAGGGCAAAAAAAAACATACCGTTGTAATCGGGCGAGTTTCTGCTTTCAGATGCAATAGGAAATTCTCGAGTTCGTCTATCCGTTCGCGAGATATGAAAGTGTGAAAATAAGGAATGGTTGAGAAATCATCAAAATTTTCGCAAGTCTGATACTCGAAACCAATAACTACAAAGGCCTAGGGGAAAAATACACACACCGCTGTAATCGGGCGAGTTTCTACTTTCAGATTCATCAGGAATTTCTCGTGTTCGTCAATCCGTTCGCGAGATATGGGAGTTTGAAGTTAAGGAATGGTTGAGGAACCATCAAAATTTTCGCAAGTCTGATACTCGAAACCAATAACTACAAATGCCTAGGGGAAAAATACACATACCGTTGTAATCGGGCGAGTTTCTACTTTCAGATGCAACAGGAATTTCTCGAGTTCGTCAATCCGTTCGCGAGAAATGGGAGTTTGAAATTAAGGAATGGTTGAGAAACCATCAAAATTTTCGCAAGTGTGATACTCGAAACCCATAACTGGAATGGCCTAGGGGAAAAGTACGCATACCATTGTAATCGGGCGAGGTTCTACTTTCAGATACAATAGGAATTTCACGAGTTCGTCAATGCGTTCGGGAGATATGGAAGTTTGAAGTTAAGGTATGCTTGAGAAACCATCAAAATTTTCGCTGGTCTGATACTCGAAACCAACAACTGGAATGGCCTAGGGGGAAAGTACACACACCGTTGTAATCGGGCGAGTTTCTGCTTTTTGATGCAATAGGAAATTCTCGAGTTCGTCAATCCGTTCGCGAGATATGCAAGTGTGAAAATAAGGAATGGTTGAGAAACCGTCAAAATTTTCGCAAGTCTGATACTCGAAACCAATAACTACAAAGGCCTAGGGGAAAAAGGCACATACCGTTGTAATCGGGCGAGTTTCTACTTTCAGATGCAACAGGAATTTCTCGAATTCGTCAATCCGTTCGCGAGAAATGGGAGTTTGAAGTTAAGGAATGGTTGAGAAACCATCAAAATTTTCGCAAGTCTGATACTCGAAACCAATAACTACAAAGGCCTAGGGGAAAAATACACACACCGCTGTAATCGGGCGAGTTTCTACTTTCAGATTCATCAGGAATTTCTCGTGTTCGTCAATCCGTTCGCGAGAAATGGGAGTTTGAAATTAAGGAATGGTTGAGAAACCATCAAAATTTTCGCAAGTCTGATACTCGAAACCAATAACTACAAAGGCCTAGGGGAAAAATACACACACCGCTGTAATCGGGCGAGTTTCTACTTTCAGATTCATCAGGAATTTCTCGTGTTCGTCAATCCGTTCGCGAGATATGGGAGTTTGAAGTTAAGGAATGGTTGAGAAACCATCAAAATTTTCGCAAGTCTGATACTCGAAACCAATAACTACAAAGGCCTGGGGAAAAAATACACATACCGTTGTAATCGGGCGACTTTCTACTTTCAGATGCAACAGGAATTTCTCGAGTTCGTCACTCCGTTCGGGAGATATGGGAGTTTGAAGATAAGGAATGGTTGAGAAACCATCAAAATTTTCGCAAGTCTGACACTCCAAACCAATAACTGGATCGGCCTAGGGGAAAAGTACACACACCATTGTAATCGGGCGAGTTTCTACTTTCAGATGCAAAAGGAAATTCTCGAGTTCGTCAATCCGTTCGCGAGAAATGGGAGTTTGAAGATAAGGAATGGTTGAGAAATCATCAAAATTTTCGCAAGTCTGATACTCGAAACCAATAACTACAAATGCCTAGGGGAAAAATACACATACCGTTGTAATCGGGCGAGTTTCTACTTTCAGATGCAACAGGAATTTCTCGAGTTCGTCAATCCGTTCGCGAGAAATGGGAGTTTGAAATTAAGGAATGGTTGAGAAACCATCAAAATTTTCGCAAGTCTGATACTCGAAACCCATAACTGGAATGGCCTAGGGGAAAAATACACATAACGTTGTAATCGGGCGAGTTTCTACTTTCAGATGCATCAGGAATTTCTCGAGTTCGTCAATCCGTTCGCGAGATATGGGAGTTTGAAGTTAAGGAATGGTTGAGAAACCATCAAAATTTTCGCAAGTCTGATACTCGAAACCAATAACTACAAAGGCCTGGGGAAAAAATACACATACCGTTGTAATCGGGCGACTTTCTACTTTCAGATGCAACAGGAATTTCTCGAGTTCGTCACTCCGTTCGGGAGATATGGGAGTTTGAAGATAAGGAATGGTTGAGAAACCATCAAAATTTTCGCAAGTCTGACACTCCAAACCAATAACTGGATCGGCCTAGGGTAAAAGTACACACACCATTGTAATCGGGCGAGTTTCTACTTTCAGATGCAAAAGGAAATTCTCGAGTTCGTAAATCCGTTCGCGAGAAATGGGAGTTTGAAGATAAGGAATGGTTGAGAAATCATCAAAATTTTCGCAAGTCTGATACACGAATCCAATAACTACTATGGCCTAGGGCAAAAAAAAACATACCGTTGTAATCGGGCGAGTTTCTGTTTTCAGATGCAATAAGAAATTCTCGAGTTCGTCTATCCGTTCGCGAGATATGGAAGTGTGAAAATAAGGAATGGTTGAGAAACCGTCAAAATTTTCGCAAGTCTGATACTCGAAACCAATAACTACAAAGGCCTAGGGGAAAAAGGCACATACCGTTGTAATCGGGCGAGTTTCTACTTTCAGATGCAACAGGAATTTCTCGAGTTCGTCAATCCGTTCGCGAGAAATGGGAGTTTGAAGTTAAGGAATGGTTGAGAAACCATCAAAATTTTCGCAAGTCTGATACTCGAAACCCATAACTGGAATGGCCTAGGGGAAAAGTACGCATACCATTGTAATCGGGCGAGGTTCTACTTTCAGATGCAACAAGAATTTCTCGAGTTCGTCAATCCGTTCGCGAAATATGGGAGTTTGAAGTTAAGGAATGGTTGAGAAAACATGAAAATTTTCGCAAGTCTGATACTCGAAACCAATAACTACAAAGGCCTAGGGGAAAAATGCACACACCGTTATAATCGGTCGAGTTTCTGCTTTCAGATGCAATAGGAAATTCTCGAGTTCGTCAATCGGTTCGCGAGATATGGGAGTTTGAAGGTAAGGAATGGTTGAGAAACCATCAAAATTTTCGCAAGTCTGATACTCGAATCCAATAACTACTATGGCCTAGGGCAAAAACACACGTATCGTTGTAATCGGGCGAGTTTCTGCTTTCAGATGCAATAGGAAATTCTCGAGTTCGTCAATCCGTTCGCGAGATATGGGAGTTTGAAGTTAAGGAATGGTTGAGAAACCATCAAAATTTTCGCAAGTCTGAAACTCGAAACCAATAACTACAAATGCCTAGGGGAAAAATACACATACCGTTGTAATCGGGCGAGATTCTACTTTCACATGCAACAGGAATTTCTCGCGTTCGTCAATCCGTTCGCGAGATATGGGAGTTTGAAGTTAAAGTGTGGTTGAGAAACCATCAAAATTTTCGCTGTTCTGATACTCGAAACCAATAACTGGAATGCCCTAGGGGAAAAGTACACATACCGTTGTAATCGGGCGAGTTTCTGCTTTCAGATGCAATAGGAAATTCTCGAGTTCGTCAATCCGATCGCGAGATTTGGAAGTTTGAATTTAAGGAATGCTTGAGAAACCATCAAAATTTTCGCTGGTCTGATACTCGAAACCAACAACTGGAATGGCCTAGGGGAAAAGTACACACACCGTTATAATCGGTCGAGTTTCTGCTTTCAGATGCAATAGGAAATTCTCGAGTTCGTCAATCCGTTCGCGAGATATGGAAGTGTGAAGTTAAGGAGTGGTTGAGAAACCATCAAAATTTTCGCAAGTCTGATACTCGAAACCAATAACTGTAATGGCCTAGAGGAAAGGTACACGCACCATTGTATTCGGGCCAGTTTCTGCTTTCAGATGCAATAGGAATTTTTCGAGTTCGTCAATCCGTTCGCGAGATATGGGAGTGTGAAAATAAGGAATGGTTGTGAAACCGTCAAAATTTTCGCAAGTCTGATACTCGAAACCAATAACTACAAAGGCCTAGGGGAAAAGGGCACATACCGTTGTAATCGGGCGAGTTTCTATTTTCAGATGCAACAGGAATTTCTTGAGTTCGTCAATCCGTTTGCGAGATATGGGAGTTTGAAGTTAAGGATTGGTTGAGAAACCATCACAATTTTCGCAAGTCTGATACTCGAAATCAATAACTACTATGGCCTAGGGCAAAAATACACATACCGTTGTAATCGGGCGAGTTTCTGCTTTCAGATGCAATAGGAAATTCTCGAGTTCGTCAATCCGTTCGCGAGATATGGAAGTGTGAAAATAAGGAATGGTTGTGAAACCGTCAAAATTTTCGCAAGTCTGATACTCGAAACCAATAACTACAAAGGCCTAGGGGAAAAAGGCACATACCGTTGTAATCGGGCGAGTTTCTACTTTCAGATGCAACAGGAATTTCTTGAGTTCGTCAATCCGTTCGCGAGATATGGGAGTTTGAAGTTAAGGATTGGTTGAGAAACCATCACAATTTTCGCAAGTCTGATACTCGAAATCAATAACTACTATTGCCTAGGGCAAAAATACACATACCGTTGTAATCGGGCGAGTTTCTGCTTTCAGATGCAATAGGAAATTCTCGAGTTCGTCAATACGTTCGCGAGATATGGAAGTTTGAAGTTATGGAATGGTTGAGAAACCATCAAAGTTTTCGCTGGTCTGATACTCGAAACCAATAACTACAATGGCCTAGGGGAAAAATACACATACCGTTGTAATCGGGCGAGTTTCTACTTTCAGATACAACATGAATTTCTCGAGTTCGCCAATCCGTTCGCGAGATATGGAAGTGTGAAAATAAGGAATGGTGAGAAACCATCAAAATTTTCGCAAGTCTGATACTCGAAACCAATAACTACAATGGCCTAGGGGGAAAATACACATACCGTTGTAATCGGGCGAGTTTCTACTTTCAGATACAACAGGAATTTCTCGAGTTCGCCAATCTGTTCGCGAGATATGGCAGTTTGAAGTTAAGGAATGGTTGAGAAAACATCAAAGTTTTCGCATGTCTGATACTCGAAACCAATAACTACAAAGGCCTAGGGGAAAAATACACATACTGTTGTAATCGGGCGAGTTTCTACTTCCACATGCAACAGGAAATTCTCGAGTTCGTCAATCCGTTCGCGAGATATGGGAGTTTGATGTTAAGGAATGGTTGAGAAACCATCCAAATTTTCGCAAGTCTGATACTCGAAACAAATAACTACAAAGGCCTAGGGGGATAACACACATATCTTTGTAATCGGGCGTGTTTCTGCTTTCAGATGCAATAGGAAATTCTCGAGTTAGTCAATCCGTTCGCGAGATATGGAAGTGTGAAGTTAAGGAGTGGTTGAGAAACCATCAAAATTTTCGCAAGTCTGATACTCGAAACCAATAACTGTAATGGCCTAGGGGAAAGGTACACGCACCATTGTATTCGGGCGAGTTTCTGCTTTCAGATGCAATAGGAATTTCTCGAGTTCGTCAATCCGTTCGCGAGATATGGGAGTTTGAAGTTAAGGAATGGTTGTGAAACCATCAAAATTTTCGCAAGTCTGATACTCGAAACCAATAACTACAAAGGCCTAGGGGAAAAATACACACACCGTTTTAATCAGGCGAGTTTCTACTTTCAGATGCAACAGGAATTTCTCGAGTTCGTCAATCTGTTCGCGAGATATGGGAGTTTGAAGTTACGGAATGGTTGAGAAAACATCAAAATTTTCGCATGTCTGATACTCGAAACCAATAACTACAAAGGCCTAGGGGAAAAATACACATACTGTTGTAATCGGGCGAGTTTCTACTTCCACATGCAACAGGAAATTCTCGAGTTCGTCAATCCGTTCGCGAGATATGGGAGTTTGATGTTAAGGAATGGTTGAGAAACCATCCAAATTTTCGCAAGTCTGATACTCGACACCAATAACTACAAAGGCCTAGGGGGATAACACACATATCTTTGTAATCGGGCGTGTTTCTGCTTTCAGATGCAATAGGAAATTCTCGAGTTAGTCAATCCGTTCGCGAGATATGGGAGTTTGAAGTTAAGGAATGGTTGAGCAACCATCAAAATTTTCGCAAGTCTGATAATCGAAACCAATAACTACAATGGCCTAGGGGAAAAATACACATACCGTTGTAATCGGGCGAGTTTCTACTTTCAGATGCAACAGGAATTTCTCGAGTTCGTCAATCCGTTCGCGAGATATGGGAGTTTGAAGTTAAGGAATGGTTGAGAAACCATCAAAATTTTCGCAAGTCTGATACTCGAAACCAATAACTACAAATGCCTAGGGGAAAAATACACATACCATTGTAATCGGGCGAGATTCTACTTTCACATGCAACAGGAATTTCTCGAGTTCGTCAATGCGTTCGCGAGATATGGAAGTTTGAACTTAAGGAATGGTTGAGAAATCATCAAAATTTTCGCAAGTCTGCTACTCGAATCCAATAACTACTATGGCCTAGGGCAAAAATACACATACCGTTGTAATGGGGCGAGTTTCTGATTTCAGATAGAATAGGAAATTCTCGAGTTCGTCAATCCGTTCGCGAGATATGGAAGTTTGAAGTTGAGGAATGGTTGAGAAACCATCAAAATTTTCGCTGGTCTGATACTCGAAACCAACAACTGGAATGGCCTAGGGGAAAAGTACACACACCGTTATAATCGGTCGAGTTTCTGCTTTCAGATGCAATAGGAAATTCTCGAGTTCGTCAATCCGTTCGCGAGATATGGAAGTGTGAAAATAAGGAATGGTTGTGTAACCGTCAAAATTTTCGCAAGTCTGATACTCGAAACCAATAACTACAAAGGCCTAGGGGAAAAAGGCACATACCGTTGTAATCGGGCGAGTTTCTACTTTCAGATGCAACAGGAATTTCTTGAGTTCGTCAATCCGTTCGCGAGATATGGGAGTTTGAAGTTAAGGATTGGTTGAGAAACCATCACAATTTTCGCAAGTCTGATACTCGAAATCAATAACTACTATTGCCTAGGGCAAAAATACACATACCGTTGTAATCGGGCGAGTTTCTGCTTTCAGATGCAATAGGAAATTCTCGAGTTCGTCAATACGTTCGCGAGATATGGAAGTGTGAAAATAAGGAATGGTTGAGAAACCATCAAAGTTTTCGCTGGTCTGATACTCGAAACCAATAACTACAATGGCCTAGGGGAAAAATACACATACCGTTGTAATCGGGCGAGTTCCTACTTTCAGATACAACAGGAATTTCTCGAGTTCGTCAATCCGTTCGCGAGATATGGAAGTGTGAAAATAAGGAATGGTGAGAAACCATCAAAATTTTCGCAAGTCTGATACTCGAAACCAATAACTACAAAGGCCTAGGGGAAAGATACGCATACCGTTGTAATCGGGCGAATTTCTACTTTCACATGCAATAGGAATTTCTCCAGTTCGTCAATCCGTTCGCGAGATATGGGAGTTTGAAGTTAAGGAATGGCTGAGAAACCATCAAAATTTTCGCAAGTCTGATACTCGAAACCAATAACTGTAATGGCCTAGGGGAAAGGTACACGCACCATTGTATTCGGGCGAGTTTCTGCTTTCAGATGCAATAGGAATTTCTCGAGTTCGTCAATCCGTTCGCGAGATATGGCAGTTTGAAGTTAAGGATTGGTTGTGAAACCATCAAAATTTTCGCAAGTCTGATACTCGAAACCAATAACTACAAAGGCCTAGGGGAAAAATACACATACCGTTGTAATCGGGCGAGTTTCTGCTTTCAGATGCAATAGGAAATTCTCGAGTTCGTCAATCCGTTCGCGAGATATGGAAGTGTGAAGTTAAGGAGTGGTTGAGAAACCATCAAAATTTTCGCAAGTCTGATACTCGAAACCAATAACTGTAATGGCCTAGGGGAAAGGTACACGCACCATTGTATTCGGGCGAGTTTCTGCTTTCAGATGCAATAGGAATTTCTCGAGTTCGTCAATCCGTTCGCGAGATATGGGAGTTTGAAGTTAAGGAATGGTTGTGAAACCATCAAAATTTTCGCAAGTCTGATACTCGAAACCAATAACTACAAAGGCCTAGGGGAAAAATACACACACCGTTTTAATCAGGCGAGTTTCTACTTTCAGATGCAACAGGAATTTCTCGAGTTCGTCAATCTGTTCGCGAGATATGGGAGTTTGAAGTTAAGGAATGTTTGAGAAAACATCAAAATTTTCGCATGTCTGATACCCGAAACCAATAACTACAAAGGCCTAGGGGAAAAATACACATACTGTTGTAATCGGGCGAGTTTCTACTTCCACATGCAACAGGAAATTCTCGAGTTCGTCAATCCGTTCGCGAGATATGGGAGTTTGATGTTAAGGAATGGTTGAGAAACCATCCAAATTTTCGCAAGTCTGATACTCGACACCAATAACTACAAAGGCCTAGGGGGATAACACACATATCTTTGTAATCGGGCGTGTTTCTGCTTTCAGATGCAATAGGAAATTCTCGAGTTAGTCAATCCGTTCGCGAGATATGGGAGTTTGAAGTTAAGGAATGGTTGAGAAACCATCAAAATTTTCGCAAGTCTGATAATCGAAACCAATAACTACAATGGCCTAGGGGAAAAATACACATACCGTTGTAATCGGGCGAGTTTCTACTTTCAGATGCAACAGGAATTTCTCGAGTTCGTCAATCCGTTCGCGAGATATGGGAGTTTGAAGTTAAGGAATGGTTGAGAAACCATCAAAATTTTCGCAAGTCTGATACTCGAAACCAATAACTACAAATGCCTAGGGGAAAAATACACATACCATTGTAATCGGGCGAGATTCTACTTTCACATGCAACAGGAATTTCTCGAGTTCGTCAATCCGTTCGCGAGATATGGGAGTTTGAAGTTAAGGAATGGTTGAGAAACCATCAAAATTTTCGCAAGTCTGATACTCGAAACCAATAACTACAAAGGCCTGGGGAAAAAATACACATACCGTTGTAATCGGGCGACTTTCTACTTTCAGATGCAACAGGAATTTCTCGAGTTCGTCACTCCGTTCGGGAGATATGGGAGTTTGAAGATAAGGAATGGTTGAGAAACCATCAAAATTTTCGCAAGTCTGACACTCCAAACCAATAACTGGATCGGCCTAGGGTAAAAGTACACACACCATTGTAATCGGGCGAGTTTCTACTTTCAGATGCAAAAGGAAATTCTCGACTTCGTAAATCCGTTCGCGAGAAATGGGAGTTTGAAGATAAGGAATGGTTGAGAAATCATCAAAATTTTCGCAAGTCTGATACTCGAATCCAATAACTACTATGGCCTAGGGCAAAAAAAAACATACCGTTGTAATCGGGCGAGTTTCTGTTTTCAGATGCAATAAGAAATTCTCGAGTTCGTCTATCCGTTCGCGAGATATGGAAGTGTGAAAATAAGGAATGGTTGAGAAACCGTCAAAATTTTCGCAAGTCTGATACTCGAAACCAATAACTACAAAGGCCTAGGGGAAAAAGGCACATACCGTTGTAATCGGGCGAGTTTCTACTTTCAGATGCAACAGGAATTTCTCGAGTTCGTCAATCCGTTCGCGAGAAATGGGAGTTTGAAGTTAAGGAATGGTTGAGAAACCATCAAAATTTTCGCAAGTCTGATACTCGAAACCCATAACTGGAATGGCCTAGGGGAAAAGTACGCATACCATTGTAATCGGGCGAGGTTCTACTTTCAGATGCAACAAGAATTTCTCGAGTTCGTCAATCCGTTCGCGAAATATGGGAGTTTGAAGTTAAGGAATGGTTGAGAAAACATGAAAATTTTCGCAAGTCTGATACTCGAAACCAATAACTACAAAGGCCTAGGGGAAAAATACACACACCGTTATAATCGGTCGAGTTTCTGCTTTCAGATGCAATAGGAAATTCTCGAGTTCGTCAATCAGTTCGCGAGATATGGGAGTTTGAAGGTAAGGAATGGTTGAGAAACCATCAAAATTTTCGCAAGTCTGATACTCGAATCCAATAACTACTATGGCCTAGGGCAAAAACACACGTATCGTTGTAATCGGGCGAGTTTCTGCTTTCAGATGCAATAGGAAATTCTCGAGTTCGTCAATCCGTTCGCGAGATATGGGAGTTTGAAGTTAAGGAATGGTTGAGAAACCATCAAAATTTTCGCAAGTCTGAAACTCGAAACCAATAACTACAAATGCCTAGGGGAAAAATACACATACCGTTGTAATCGGGCGAGATTCTACTTTCACATGCAACAGGAATTTCTCGCGTTCGTCAATCCGTTCGCGAGATATGGGAGTTTGAAGTTAAAGTGTGGTTGAGAAACCATCAAAATTTTCGCTGTTCTGATACTCGAAACCAATAACTGGAATGCCCTAGGGGAAAAGTACACATACCGTTGTAATCGGGCGAGTTTCTGCTTTCAGATGCAATAGGAAATTCTCGAGTTCGTCAATCCGATCGCGAGATTTGGAAGTTTGAAGTTAAGGAATGCTTGAGAAACCATCAAAATTTTCGCTGGTCTGATACTCGAAACCAACAACTGGAATGGCCTAGGGGAAAAGTACACACACCGTTATAATCGGTCGAGTTTCTGCTTTCAGATGCAATAGGAAATTCTCGAGTTCGTCAATCCGTTCGCGAGATATGGAAGTGTGAAGTTAAGGAGTGGTTGAGAAACCATCAAAATTTTCGCAAGTCTGATACTCGAAACCAAAAACTGTAATGGCCTAGAGGAAAGGTACACGCACCATTGTATTCGGGCCAGTTTCTGCTTTCAGATGCAATAGGAATTTTTCGAGTTCGTCAATCCGTTCGCGAGATATGGGAGTGTGAAAATAAGGAATGGTTGTGAAACCGTCAAAATTTTCGCAAGTCTGATACTCGAAACCAATAACTACAAAGGCCTAGGGGAAAAGGGCACATACCGTTGTAATCGGGCGAGTTTCTATTTTCAGATGCAACAGGAATTTCTTGAGTTCGTCAATCCGTTTGCGAGATATGGGAGTTTGAAGTTAAGGATTGGTTGAGAAACCATCACAATTTTCGCAAGTCTGATACTCGAAATCAATAACTACTATGGCCTAGGGCAAAAATACACATACCGTTGTAATCGGGCGAGTTTCTGCTTTCAGATGCAATAGGAAATTCTCGAGTTCGTCAATCCGTTCGCGAGATATGGAAGTGTGAAAATAAGGAATGGTTGTGAAACCGACAAAATTTTCGCAAGTCTGATACTCGAAACCAATAACTACAAAGGCCTAGGGAAAAAAGGCACATACCGTTGTAATCGGGCGAGTTTCTACTTTCAGATGCAACAGGAATTTCTTGAGTTCGTCAATCCGTTCGCGAGATATGGGAGTTTGAAGTTAAGGATTGGTTGAGAAACCATCACAATTTTCGCAAGTCTGATACTCGAAATCAATAACTACTATTGCCTAGGGCAAAAATACACATACCGTTGTAATCGGGCGAGTTTCTGCTTTCAGATGCAATAGGAAATTCTCGAGTTCGTCAATACGTTCGCGAGATATGGAAGTTTGAAGTTATGGAATGGTTGAGAAACCATCAAAGTTTTCGCTGGTCTGATACTCGAAACCAATAACTACAATGGCATAGGGGAAAAATACACATACCGTTGTAATCGGGCGAGTTTCTACTTTCAGATACAACAGGAATTTCTCGAGTTCGCCAATCCGTTCGCGAGATATGGAAGTGTGAAAATAAGGAATGGTGAGAAACCATCAAAATTTTCGCAAGTCTGATACTCGAAACCAATAACTACAATGGCCTAGGGGGAAAATACACATACCGTTGTAATCGGGCGAGTTTCTACTTTCAGATACAACAGGAATTTCTCGAGTTCGCCAATCCGTTCGCGAGATATGGCAGTTTGAAGTTAAGGAATGGTTGAGAAAACATCAAAGTTTTCGCATGTCTGATACTCGAAACCAATAACTACAAAGGCCTAGGGGAAAAATACACATACTGTTGTAATCGGGCGAGTTTCTACTTCCACATGCAACAGGAAATTCTCGAGTTCGTCAATCCGTTCGCGAGATATGGGAGTTTGATGTTAAGGAATGGTTGAGAAACCATCCAAATTTTCGCAAGTCTGATACTCGAAACAAATAACTACAAAGGCCTAGGGGGATAACACACATATCTTTGTAATCGGGCGTGTTTCTGCTTTCAGATGCAATAGGAAATTCTCGAGTTAGTCAATCCGTTCGCGAGATATGGGAGTTTGAAGTTAAGGAATGGTTGAGAAACCATCACAATTTTCGCAAGTCTGATACTCGAAATCAATAACTACTATGGCCTACGGCAGAAATACACATACCGTTGTAATCGGGCGAGTTTCTGCTTTCAGATACAACAGGAATTTCTCGAGTTCGTCAATCCGTTCGCGAGATATGGAAGTGTGAAAATAAGGAATGGTTGAGAAACCATCAAAGTTTTCGCTGGTCTGATACTCGAAACCAATAACTACAATGGCCTAGGGGAAAAATACACATACCGTTGTAATCGGGCGAGTTTCTACTTTCAGATACAACAGGAATTTCTCGAGTTCGTCAATCCGTTCGCGAGATATGGAAGTGTGAAAATAAGGAATGGTGAGAAACCATCAAAATTTTCGCAAGTCTAATACTCGAAACCAATAACTACAAAGGCCTAGGGGAAAGATACACATACCGTTGTAATCGGGCGAATTTCTACTTTCACATGCAATAGGAATTTCTCCAGTTCGTCAATCCGTTCGCGAGATATGGGAGTTTGAAGTTAAGGAATGGTTGAGAAACCATCAAAATTTTCGCAAGTCTGATACTCGAAACCAATAACTGTAATGGCCTAGGGGAAAGGTACACGCACCATTGTATTCGGGCGAGTTTCTGCTTTCAGATGCAATAGGAATTTCTCGAGTTCGTCAATCCGTTCGCGAGATATGGCAGTTTGATGTTAAGGATTGGTTGTGAAACCATCAAAATTTTCGCAAGTCTGATACTCGAAACCAATAACTACAAAGGCCTAGGGGAAAAATACACATACCGTTGTAATCGGGCGAGTTTCTGCTTTCAGATGCAATAGGAAATTCTCGAGTTCGTCAATCCGTTCGCGAGATATGGAAGTGTGAAGTTAAGGAGTGGTTGAGAAACCATCAAAATTTTCGCAAGTCTGATACTCGAAACCAATAACTGTAATGGCCTAGGGGAAAGGGACACGCACCATTGTATTCGGGCGAGTTTCTGCTTTCAGATGCAATAGGAATTTCTCGAGTTCGTCAATCCGTTCGCGAGATATGGGAGTTTGAAGTTAAGGAATGGTTGTGAAACCATCAAAATTTTCGCAAGTCTGATACTCGAAACCAATAACTACAAAGGCCTAGGGGAAAAATACACACACCGTTTTAATCAGGCGAGTTTCTACTTTCAGATGCAACAGGAATTTCTCGAGTTCGTCAATCTGTTCGCGAGATATGGGAGTTTGAAGTTACGGAATGGTTGAGAAAACATCAAAATTTTCGCATGTCTGATACCCGAAACCAATAACTACAAAGGCCTAGGGGAAAAATACACATACTGTTGTAATCGGGCGAGTTTCTACTTCCACATGCAACAGGAAATTCTCGAGTTCGTCAATCCGTTCGCGAGATATGGGAGTTTGATGTTAAGGAATGGTTGAGAAACCATCCAAATTTTCGCAAGTCTGATACTCGACACCAATAACTACAAAGGCCTAGGGGGATAACACACATATCTTTGTAATCGGGCGTGTTTCTGCTTTCAGATGCAATAGGAAATTCTCGAGTTAGTCAATCCGTTCGCGAGATATGGGAGTTTGAAGTTAAGGAATGGTTGAGAAACCATCAAAATTTTCGCATGTCTGATAATCGAAACCAATAACTACAATGGCCTAGGGGAAAAATACACATACCGTTGTAATCGGGCGAGTTTCTACTTTCAGATGCAACAGGAATTTCTCGAGTTCGTCAATCCGTTCGCGAGATATGGGAGTTTGAAGTTAAGGAATGGTTGAGAAACCATCAAAATTTTCGCAAGTCTGATACTCGAAACCAATAACTACAAATGCCTAGGGGAAAAATACACATACCATTGTAATCGGGCGAGATTCTACTTTCACATGCAACAGGAATTTCTCGAGTTCGTCAATGCGTTCGCGAGATATGGAAGTTTGAACTTAAGGAATGGTTGAGAAATCATCAAAATTTTCGCAAGTCTGCTACTCGAATCCAATAACTACTATGGCCTAGGGCAAAAATACACATACCGTTGTAATGGGGCGAGTTTCTGATTTCAGATAGAATAGGAAATTCTCGAGTTCGTCAATCCGTTCGCGAGATATGGAAGTTTGAAGTTGAGGAATGGTTGAGAAACCATCAAAATTTTCGCTGGTCTGATACTCGAAACCAACAACTGGAATGGCCTAGGGGAAAAGTACACACACCGTTATAATCGGTCGAGTTTCTGCTTTCAGATGCAATAGGAAATTCTCGAGTTCGTCAATCCGTTCGCGAGATATGGAAGTGTGAAAATAAGGAATGGTTGTGAAACCGTCAAAATTTTCGCAAGTCTGATACTCGAAACCAATAACTACAAAGGCCTAGGGGAAAAAGGCACATACCGTTGTAATCGGGCGAGTTTCTACTTTCAGATGCAACAGGAATTTCTTGAGTTCGTCAATCCGTTCGCGAGATATGGGAGTTTGAAGTTAAGGATTGGTTGAGAAACCATCACAATTTTCGCAAGTCTGATACTCGAAATCAATAACTACTATTGCCTAGGGCAAAAATACACATACCGTTGTAATCGGGAGAGTTTCTGCTTTCAGATGCAATAGGAAATTCTCGAGTTCGTCAATACGTTCGCGAGATATGGAAGTTTGAAGTTAAGGAATGGTTGAGAAACCATCAAAGTTTTCGCTGGTCTGATACTCGAAACCAATAACTACAATGGCCTAGGGGAAAAATACACATACCGTTGTAATCGGGCGAGTTTCTACTTTCAGATACAACAGGAATTTCTCGAGTTCGCCAATCCGTTCGCGAGATATGGAAGTGTGAAAATAAGGAATGGTGAGAAACCATCAAAATTTTCGCAAGTCTGATACTCGAAACCAATAACTACAAAGGCCTAGGGGAAAAATACACATACCGTTGTAATCGGGCGAATTTCTACTTTCACATGCAATAGGAATTTCTCCAGTTCGTCAATCCGTTCGCGAGATATGGGAGTTTGAAGTTAAGGAATGGTTGAGAAACCATCAAAATTTTCGCAAGTCTGATACTCGAAACCAATAACTGTAATGGCCTAGGGGAAAGGTACACGCACCATTGTATTCGGGCGAGTTTCTGCTTTCAGATGCAATAGGAATTTCTCGAGTTCGTCAATCCGTTCGCGAGATATGGCAGTTTGAAGTTAAGGAATGGTTGTGAAACCATCAAAATTTTCGCAAGTCTGATACTCGAAACCAATAACTACAAAGGCCTAGGGGAAAAATACACATACCGTTGTAATCGGGCGAGTTTCTGCTTTCAGATGCAATAGGAAATTCTCGAGTTCGTCAATCCGTTCGCGAGATATGGAAGTGTGAAGTTAAGGAGTGGTTGAGAAACCATCAAAATTTTCGCAAGTCTGATACTCGAAGCCAATAACTGTAATGGCCTAGGGGAAAGGTACACGCACCATTGTATTCGGGCGAGTTTCTGCTTTCAGATGCAATAGGAATTTCTCGAGTTCGTCAATCCGTTCGCGAGATATGGGAGTTTGAAGTTAAGGAATGGTTGTGAAACCATCAAAATTTTCGCAAGTCTGATACTCGAAACCAATAACTACAAAGGCCTAGGGGAAAAATACACACACCGATTTAATCAGGCGAGTTTCTACTTTCAGATGCAACAGGAATTTCTCGAGTTCGTCAATCCGTTCGCGAGATATGGGAGTTTGAAGTTAAGGAATGGTTGAGAAAACATCAAAGTTTTCGCATGTCTGATACTCGAAACCAATAACTACAAAGGCCTAGGGGAAAAATACACATACTGTTGTAATCGGGCGAGTTTCTACTTCCACATGCAACAGGAAATTCTCGAGTTCGTCAATCCGTTCGCGAGATATGGGAGTTTGATGTTAAGGAATGGTTGAGAAACCATCCAAATTTTCGCAAGTCTGATACTCGAAACCAATAACTACAAAGGCCTAGGGGGATAACACACATATCTTTGTAATCGGGCGTGTTTCTGCTTTCAGATGCAATAGGAAATTCTCGAGTTAGTCAATCCGTTCGCGAGATATGGGAGTTTGAAGTTACGGAATGGTTGAGAAACCATCATAATTTTCGCAAGTCTGATACTCGAAATCAATAACTACTATGGCCTAGGGCAGAAATACACATACCGTTGTAATCGGGCGAGTTTCTGCTTTCAGATACAACAGGAATTTCTCGAGTTTGTCAATCCGTTCGCGAGATATGGAAGTGTGAAAATAAGGAATGGTTGAGAAACCATCAAAGTTTTCGCTGGTCTGATACTCGAAACCAATAACTACAATGGCCTAGGGGAAAAATACACATACCGTTGTAATCGGGCGAGTTCCTACTTTCAGATACAACAGGAATTTCTCGAGTTCGTCAATCCGTTCGCGAGATATGGAAGTGTGAAAATAAGGAATGGTGAGAAACCATCAAAATTTTCGCAAGTCTGATACTCGAAACCAATAACTACAAAGGCCTAGGGGAAAGATACGCATACCGTTGTAATCGGGCGAATTTCTACTTTCACATGCAATAGGAATTTCTCCAGTTCGTCAATCCGTTCGCGAGATATGGGAGTTTGAAGTTAAGGAATGGCTGAGAAACCATCAAAATTTTCGCAAGTCTGATACTCGAAACCAATAACTGTAATGGCCTAGGGGAAAGGTACACGCACCATTGTATTCGGGCGAGTTTCTGCTTTCAGATGCAATAGGAATTTCTCGAGTTCGTCAATCCGTTCGCGAGATATGGCAGTTTGAAGTTAAGGATTGGTTGTGAAACCATCAAAATTTTCGCAAGTCTGATACTCGAAACCAATAACTACAAAGGCCTAGGGGAAAAATACACATACCGTTGTAATCGGGCGAGTTTCTGCTTTCAGATGCAATAGGAAATTCTCGAGTTCGTCAATCCGTTCGCGAGATATGGAAGTGTGAAGTTAAGGAGTGGTTGAGAAACCATCAAAATTTTCGCAAGTCTGATACTCGAAACCAATAACTGTAATGGCCTAGGGGAAAGGTACACGCACCATTGTATTCGGGCGAGTTTCTGCTTTCAGATGCAATAGGAATTTCTCGAGTTCGTCAATCCGTTCGCGAGATATGGGAGTTTGAAGTTAAGGAATGGTTGTGAAACCATCAAAATTTTCGCAAGTCTGATACTCGAAACCAATAACTACAAAGGCCTAGGGGAAAAATACACACACCGTTTTAATCAGGCGAGTTTCTACTTTCAGATGCAACAGGAATTTCTCGAGTTCGTCAATCTGTTCGCGAGATATGGGAGTTTGAAGTTAAGGAATGTTTGAGAAAACATCAAAATTTTCGCATGTCTGATACCCGAAACCAATAACTACAAAGGCCTAGGGGAAAAATACACATACTGTTGTAATCGGGCGAGTTTCTACTTCCACATGCAACAGGAAATTCTCGAGTTCGTCAATCCGTTCGCGAGATATGGGAGTTTGATGTTAAGGAATGGTTGAGAAACCATCCAAATTTTCGCAAGTCTGATACTCGACACCAATAACTACAAAGGCCTAGGGGGATAACACACATATCTTTGTAATCGGGCGTGTTTCTGCTTTCAGATGCAATAGGAAATTCTCGAGTTAGTCAATCCGTTCGCGAGATATGGGAGTTTGAAGTTAAGGAATGGTTGAGAAACCATCAAAATTTTCGCAAGTCTGATAATCGAAACCAATAACTACAATGGCCTAGTGGAAAAATACACATACCGTTGTAATCGGGCGAGTTTCTACTTTCAGATGCAACAGGAATTTCTCGAGTTCGTCAATCCGTTCGCGAGATATGGGAGTTTGAAGTTAAGGAATGGTTGAGAAACCATCAAAATTTTCGCAAGTCTGATACTCGAAACCAATAACTACAAATGCCTAGGGGAAAAATACACATACCATTGTAATCGGGCGAGATTCTACTTTCACATGCAACAGGAATTTCTCGAGTTCGTCAATGCGTTCGCGAGATATGGAAGTTTGAACTTAAGGAATGGTTGAGAAATCATCAAAATTTTCGCAAGTCTGCTACTCGAATCCAATAACTACTATGGCCTAGGGCAAAAATACACATACCGTTGTAATCGGTCGAGTTTCTGCTTTCAGATGCAATAGGAAATTCTCGAGTTCGTCAATCCGTTCGCGAGATATGGAAGTGTGAAAATAAGGAATGGTTGTGAAACCGTCAAAATTTTCGCAAGTCTGATACTCGAAACCAATAACTACAAAGGCCTAGGGGAAAAAGGCACATACCGTTGTAATCGGGCGAGTTTCTACTTTCAGATGCAACAGGAATTTCTTGAGTTCGTCAATCCGTTCGCGAGATATGGGAGTTTGAAGTTAAGGATTGGTTGAGAAACCATCACAATTTTCGCAAGTCTGATACTCGAAATCAATAACTACTATGGCCTAGGGCAAAAATACACATACCGTTGTAATCGGGCGAGTTTCTGCTTTCAGATGCAATAGGAAATTCTCGAGTTCGTCAATACGTTCGCGAGATATGGAAGTTTGAAGTTAAGGAATGGTTGAGAAACCATCAAAGTTTTCGCTGGTCTGATACTCGAAACCAATAACTACAATGGCCTAGGGGAAAAATACACATACCGTTGTAATCGGGCGAGTTTCTACTTTCAGATACAACAGGAATTTCTCGAGTTCGTCAATCCGTTGGCGAGATATGGAAGTGTGAAAATAAGGAATGGTGAGAAACCATCAAAATTTTCGCAAGTCTGATACTCGAAACCAATAACTACAAAGGCCTAGGGGAAAAATACACATACCGTTGTAATCGGGCGAGTTTCTGCTTTCAGATGCAATAGGAAATTCTCGAGTTCGTCAATCCGTTCGCGAGATATGGGAGTTTGATGTTAAGGAATGGTTGAGAAACCATCCAAATTTTCGCAAGTCTGATACTCGAAATCAATAACTACTATGGCCTAGGGCAGAAATACACATACCGTTGTAATCGGGCGAGTTTCTGCTTTCAGATACAACAGGAATTTCTCGAATTCGTCAATCCGTTCGCGAGATATGGAAGTGTGAAAATAAGGAATGGTTGAGAAACCATCAAAGTTTTCGCTGGTCTGATACTCGAAACCAATAACTACAATGGCCTAGGGGAAAAATACACATACCGTTGTAATCGGGCGAGTTTCTACTTTCAGATACAACAGGAATTTCTCGAGTTCGTCAATCCGTTCGCGAGATATGGAAGTGTGAAAATAAGGAATGGTGAGAAACCATCAAAATTTTCGCAAGTCTGATACTCGAAACCAATAACTACAAAGGCCTAGGGGAAAGATACACATACCGTTGTAATCGGGCGAATTTCTACTTTCACATGCAATAGGAATTTCTCCAGTTCGTCAATCCGTTCGCGAGATATGGGAGTTTGAAGTTAAGGAATGGTTGAGAAACCATCAAAATTTTCGCAAGTCTGATACTCGAAACCAATAACTGTAATGGCCTAGGGGAAAGGTACACGCACCATTGTATTCGGGCGAGTTTCTGCTTTCAGATGCAATAGGAATTTCTCGAGTTCGTCAATCCGTTCGCGAGATATGGCAGTTTGAAGTTAAGGATTGGTTGTGAAACCATCAAAATTTTCGCAAGTCTGATACTCGAAACCAATAACTACAAAGGCCTAGGGGAAAAATACACATACCGTTGTAATCGGGCGAGTTTCTGCTTTCAGATGCAATAGGAAATTCTCGAGTTCGTCAATCCGTTCGCGAGATATGGAAGTGTGAAGTTAAGGAGTGGTTGAGAAACCATCAAAATTTTCGCAAGTGTGATACTCGAAACCAATAACTGTAATGGCCTAGGGGAAAGGTACACGCACCATTGTATTCGGGCGAGTTTCTGCTTTCAGATGCAATAGGAATTTCTCGAGTTCGTCAATCCGTTCGCGAGATATGGGAGTTTGAAGTTAAGGAATGGTTGTGAAACCATCAAAATTTTCGCAAGTCTGATACTCGAAACCAATAACTACAAAGGCCTAGGGGAAAAATACACACACCGTTTTAATCAGGCGAGTTTCTACTTTCAGATGCAACAGGAATTTCTCGAGTTCGTCAATCTGTTCGCGAGATATGGGAGTTTGAAGGTAAGGAATGGTTGAGAAAACATCAAAATTTTCGCATGTCTGATACCCGAAACCAATAACTACAAAGGCCTAGGGGAAAAATACACATACTGTTGTAATCGGGCGAGTTTCTACTTCCACATGCAACAGGAAATTCTCGAGTTCGTCAATCCGTTCGCGAGATATGGGAGTTTGATGTTAAGGAATGGTTGAGAAACCATCCAAATTTTCGCAAGTCTGATACTCGACACCAATAACTACAAACGCCTAGGGGGATAACACACATATCTTTGTAATCGGGCGTGTTTCCGCTTTCAGATGCAATAGGAAATTCTCGAGTTAGTCAATCCGTTCGCGAGATATGGGAGTTTGAAGTTAAGGAATGGTTGAGAAACCATCAAAATTTTCGCAAGTCTGATAATCGAAACCAATAACTACAATGGCCTAGGGGAAAAATACACATACCGTTGTAATCGGGCGAGTTTCTACTTTCAGATGCAACAGGAATTTCTCGAGTTCGTCAATCCGTTCGCGAGATATGGGAGTTTGAAGTTAAGGAATGGTTGAGAAACCATCAAAATTTTCGCAAGTCTGATACTCGAAACCAATAACTACAAATGCCTAGGGGAAAAATACACATACCATTGTAATCGGGCGAGATTCTACTTTCACATGCAACAGGAATTTCTCGAGTTCGTCAATGCGTTCGCGAGATATGGAAGTTTGAACTTAAGGAATGGTTGAGAAATCATCAAAATTTTCGCAAGTCTGCTACTCGAATCCAATAACTACTATGGCCTAGCGCAAAAATACACATACCGTTGTAATGGGGCGAGTTTCTGATTTCAGATAGAATAGGAAATTCTCGAGTTCGTCAATCCGTTCGCGAGATATGGAAGTTTGAAGTTGAGGAATGGTTGAGAAACCATCAAAATTTTCGCTGGTCTGATACTCGAAACCAACAACTGGAATGGCCTAGGGGAAAAGTACACACACCGTTATAATCGGTCGAGTTTCTGCTTTCAGATGCAATAGGAAATTCTCCAGTTCGTCAATCCGTTCGCGAGATATGGGAGTTTGAAGTTAAGGAATGGTTGAGAAACCATCAAAATTTTCGCAGGTCTGATACTCGAAACCAATAACTACAAAGGCCTAGGGGAAAAATACACATACCGTTGTAATCGGGCGAGTTTCTACTTCCACATGCAACAGGAATTTCTCGAGTTCGTCAATCCGTTCGCGAGATATGGGAGTTAGAAGTTAAGGAATGGTTGAGAAAACATCAAAATTTTCGCTGGTCTGATACTCGAAACCAATAACTGGAATGGCCTAGGGGAAAAGTACACACACCGTTATAATCGGTCGAGTTTGTGCTTTCAGATGCAATAGGAAATTCTCGAGTTCGTCAATCGGTTCGCGAGATATGGGAGTTTGAAGGTAAGGAATGGTTGAGAAACCATCAAAATTTTCGCAAGTCTGATACTCGAAACCAATAACTACAAAGGCCTAGGGGGAAAACACACATATCTTTGTAATCGGGCGTGTTTCTGCTTTCAGATGCAATAGGAAATTCTCGAGTTAGTCAATCCGTTCGCGAGATATGGGAGTTTGAAGTTAAGGAATGGTTGAGCAACCATCAAAATTTTCGCAAGTCTGATACTCGAAACCAATAACTACAATGGCCTAGGGGAAAAATACACATACCATTGTAATCGGGCGAGATCCTACTCTCACATGCAACAGGAATTTCTCGAGTTCGTCAATGCGTTCGCGAGATATGGAAATTTGAACTTAAGGAATGGTTGAGAAATCATCAAAATTTTCGCAAGTCTGCTACTCGAATCCAATAACTAAATACTATGGCCTAGGGCAAAAATACACATACCGTTGTAATGGGGCGAGTTTCTGATTTCAGATAGAATAGGAAATTCTCGAGTTCGTCAATCCGTTCGCGAGATATGGAAGTTTGAAGTTAAGGAATGGTTGAGAAACCATCAAAATTTTCGCTTGTCTGATACTCGAAACCAATAACTACAATGGCCTAGGGGAAAAATACACATACCTTTGTAATCGGACGAGTTTCTGCTTTCAGATGCAACAGGAATTTCTCGCGTTCGTCAATCCGATCGCGAGATATGGGAGTTTGAAGTTAAGGTATGTTTGAGAAACCATCAAAATTTTCGATGTTCTGATACACGAAACCAATAACTGCAAAGGCCTAGGGGAAAAATACACATACCGTTGTAATCGGGCGAGTTTCTGCTTTCAGATGCAATAGGAAATTCTCGAGTTCGTCAATCCGATCGCGAGATATGGTATTTTGAAGTTAAGGAATGCTTGAGAAACCATCAAAATTTTCGCTGGTCTGATACTCGAAACCAATAACTGGAATGGCCTAGGGGAAAAGTACACACACCGTTATAATCGGTCGAGTTTCTGCTTTCAGATGCAATAGGAAATTCTCGAGTTCGTCAATCCGTTCGCGAGATATGGAAGTGTGAAAATAAGGAATGGTTGTGAAACCGTCAAAATTTTCGCAAGTCTGATACTCGAAACCAATAACTACAAAGGCCTAGGGGAAAAAGGCACATACCGTTGTAATCGGGCGAGTTTCTACTTTCAGATGCAACAGGAATTTCTTGAGTTCGTCAATACGTTCGCGAGATATGGAAGTTTGAAGTTAAGGAATGGTTGAGAAACCATCAAAGTTTTCGCTGGTCTGATACTCGAAACCAATAACTACAATGGCCTAGGGCAAAAATACACATACGCTTGTAATCGGGCGAGTTTCTACTTTCAGATGCAACAGGAATTTCTCGAGTTCGTCAATCCGTTCGCGAGATATGGAAGTGTGAAAATAAGGAATGGTGAGAAACCATCAAAATTTTCGCAAGTCTGATACTCGAAACCAATAACTACAAAGGCCTAGGGGAAAAATACACATACCGTTGTAATCGGGCGAGTTTCTGCTTTCAGATGCAATAGGAAATTCTCGAGTTCGTCAATCCGTTCGCGAGATATGGAAGTGTGAAGTTAAGGAGTGGTTGAGAAACCATCAAAATTTTCGCAAGTCTGATACTCGAAACCAATAACTGTAATGGCCTAGGGGAAAGGTACACGCACCATTGTATTCGGGCGAGTTTCTGCTTTCAGATGCAATAGGAATTTCTCGAGTTCGTCAATCCGTTCGCGAGATATGGGAGTTTGAAGTTAAGGAATGGTTGTGAAACCATCAAAATTTTCGCATGTCTGATACTCGAAACCAATAACTACAAAGGCCTAGGGGAAAAATACACATACTGTTGTAATCGGGCGAGTTTCTACTTCCACATGCAACAGGAAATTCTCGAGTTCGTCAATGCGTTCGCGAGATATGGAAGTTTGAACTTAAGGAATGGTTGAGAAATCATCAAAATTTTCGCAAGTCTGCTACTCGAATCCAATAACTACTATGGCCTAGGGCAAAAATACACATACCGTTGTAATGGGGCGAGTTTCTGATTTCAGATAGAATAGGAAATTCTCGAGTTCGTCAATCCGTTCGCGAGATATGGAAGTTTGAAGTTGAGGAATGGTTGAGAAACCATCAAAATTTTCGCTGGTCTGATACTCGAAACCAACAACTGGAATGGCCTAGGGGAAAAGTACACACACCGTTATAATCGGTCGAGTTTCTGCTTTCAGATGCAATAGGAAATTCTCCAGTTCGTCAATCCGTTCGCGAGATATGGGAGTTTGAAGTTAAGGAATGGTTGAGAAACCATCAAAATTTTCGCAGGTCTGATACTCGAAACCAATAACTACAAAGGCCTAGGGGAAAAATACACATACCGTTGTAATCGGGCGAGTTTCTACTTCCACATGCAACAGGAATTTCTCGAGTTCGTCAATCCGTTCGCGAGATATGGGAGTTAGAAGTTAAGGAATGGTTGAGAAAACATCAAAATTTTCGCTGGTCTGATACTCGAAACCAATAACTGGAATGGCCTAGGGGAAAAGTACACACACCGTTATAATCGGTCGAGTTTGTGCTTTCAGATGCAATAGGAAATTCTCGAGTTCGTCAATCGGTTCGCGAGATATGGGAGTTTGAAGGTAAGGAATGGTTGAGAAACCATCAAAATTTTCGCAAGTCTGATACTCGAAACCAATAACTACAGAGGCCTAGGGGGAAAACACACATATCTTTGTAATCGGGCGTGTTTCTGCTTTCAGATGCAATAGGAAATTCTCGAGTTAGTCAATCCGTTCGCGAGATATGGGAGTTTGAAGTTAAGGAATGGTTGAGCAACCATCAAAATTTTCGCAAGTCTGATACTCGAAACCAATAACTACAATGGCCTAGGGGAAAAATACGCATACCATTGTAATCGGGCGAGATCCTACTCTCACATGCAACAGGAATTTCTCGAGTTCGTCAATGCGTTCGCGAGATATGGAAATTTGAACTTAAGGAATGGTTGAGAAATCATCAAAATTTTCGCAAGTCTGCTACTCGAATCCAATAACTAAATACTATGGCCTAGGGCAAAAATACACATACCGTTGTAATGGGGCGAGTTTCTGATTTCAGATAGAATAGGAAATTCTCGAGTTCGTCAATCCGTTCGCGAGATATGGAAGTTTGAAGTTAAGGAATGGTTGAGAAACCATCAAAATTTTCGCTTGTCTGATACTCGAAACCAATAACTACAATGGCCTAGGGGAAAAATACACATACCTTTGTAATCGGACGAGTTTCTGCTTTCAGATGCAACAGGAATTTCTCGCGTTCGTCAATCCGATCGCGAGATATGGGAGTTTGAAGTTAAGGTATGTTTGAGAAACCATCAAAATTTTCGATGTTCTGATACACGAAACCAATAACTGCAAAGGCCTAGGGGAAAAATACACATACCGTTGTAATCGGGCGAGTTTCTGCTTTCAGATGCAATAGGAAATTCTCGAGTTCGTCAATCCGATCGCGAGATATGGTATTTTGAAGTTAAGGAATGCTTGAGAAACCATCAAAATTTTCGCTGGTCTGATACTCGAAACCAATAACTGGAATGGCCTAGGGGAAAAGTACACACACCGTTATAATCGGTCGAGTTTCTGCTTTCAGATGCAATAGGAAATTCTCGAGTTCGTCAATCCGTTCGCGAGATATGGAAGTGTGAAAATAAGGAATGGTTGTGAAACCGTCAAAATTTTCGCAAGTCTGATACTCGAAACCAATAACTACAAAGGCCTAGGGGAAAAAGGCACATACCGTTGTAATCCGGCGAGTTTCTACTTTCAGATGCAACAGGAATTTCTTGAGTTCGTCAATACGTTCGCGAGATATGGAAGTTTGAAGTTAAGGAATGGTTGAGAAACCATCAAAGTTTTCGCTGGTCTGATACTCGAAACCAATAACTACAATGGCCTAGGGCAAAAATACACATACGCTTGTAATCGGGCGAGTTTCTACTTTCAGATGCAACAGGAATTTCTCGAGTTCGTCAATCCGTTCGCGAGATATGGAAGTGTGAAAATAAGGAATGGTGAGAAACCATCAAAATTTTCGCAAGTCTGATACTCGAAACCAATAACTACAAAGGCCTAGGGGAAAAATACACATACCGTTGTAATCGGGCGAGTTTCTGCTTTCAGATGCAATAGGAAATTCTCGAGTTCGTCAATCCGTTCGCGAGATATGGAAGTGTGAAGTTAAGGAGTGGTTGAGAAACCATCAAAATTTTCGCAAGTCTGATACTCGAAACCAATAACTGTAATGGCCTAGGGGAAAGGTACACGCACCATTGTATTCGGGCGAGTTTCTGCTTTCAGATGCAATAGGAATTTCTCGAGTTCGTCAATCCGTTCGCGAGATATGGGAGTTTGAAGTTAAGGAATGGTTGTGAAACCATCAAAATTTTCGCATGTCTGATACTCGAAACCAATAACTACAAAGGCCTAGGGGAAAAATACACATACTGTTGTAATCGGGCGAGTTTCTACTTCCACATGCAACAGGAAATTCTCGAGTTCGTCAATCCGTTCGCGAGATATGGGAGTTTGATGTTAAGCAATGGTTGAGAAACCATCCAAATTTTCGCAAGTCTGATACTCGAAACCAATAACTACAAAGGCCTAGGGGGATAAAACACATATCTTTGTAATCGGGCGTGTTTCTGCTTTCAGATGCAATAGGAAATTCTCGAGTTAGTCAATCCGTTCGCGAGATATGGGAGTTTGAAGTTAAGGAATGGTTGAGAAACCATCAAAATTTTCGCAAGTCTGATACTCGAAACCAATAACTACAATGGCCTAGGGCAAAAATACACATACGCTTGTAATCGGGCGAGTTTCTACTTTCAGATGCAACAGGAATTTCTCGAGTTCGTCAATCAGTTCGCGAGATATGGGAGTTTGAAGTTAAGGAATGGTTGAGAAACCATCAAAATTTTCGCATGTCTGATACTCGAAACCAATAACTACAAATGCCTAGGGGAAAAATACACATACCATTGTAATCGGGCGAGATTCTACTTTCACATGCAACAGGAATTTCTCGAGTTCGTCAATGCGTTCGCGAGATATGGAAGTTTGAACTTAAGGAATGGTTGAGAAACCATCAAAATTTTCGCTGTTCTGATACTCGAAACCAATAACTGGAATGGCGTAGGGGAAAAGAACGCATACCATTGTAATCGGGCGAGTTTCTACTTTCAGATGCAACAGGAATTTCTCGAGTTCGTCAATCCGTTCGCGGGATATGGGAGTTTGAAGTTAAGGAATGGTTGAGAAACCATCAAAATATTCGCAAGTCTGATACTCGAAACCAATAACTACTATGGCCCAGGGCAAAAATACAAATACCATTGTAATCGGGCGAGATTCTGCTTTCAGATGCAACAGGCATTTCTCGAGTTCGTCAATCCGTTCGCGAGATATGGAAGTTTGAACTTAAGGAATGGTTGAGAAACCATCAAAATTTTCGCTGTTCTGATACTCGAAACCAATAACTGGAATGGCGTAGGGGAAAAGAACGCATACCATTGTAATCGGGCGAGTTTCTACTTTCAGATGCAACAGGAATTTCTCGAGTTCGTCAATCCGTTCGCGAAATATGGGAGTTTGAAGTTAAGGAATGGTTGAGAATCAATCAAAATTTTCGCAAGTCTGATACTCGAAACCAATAACTACAAAGGCCTAGGGGAAAAATACACATACCATTGTAATCGGGCGAGATTATACTTTCACATGTAACAGGAATTTCTCGAGTTCGTCAATGCGTTCGCGAGATATGGGAGTTTGAAGTTAAGGAATGGTTGAGAAATCATCAAAATTTTCGCAAGTCTGATACTCGAAACCAATAACTCGAATGGCCTAGGGGAAAAGTACACACACCATTGTAATCGGGCGAGTTTCTACTTTCAGATGCAACAGGAATTTCTCAAGTTCGTCACTCCGTTCGCGAGATATGGGAGTTTGAGTTTAAGGAATGGTTGAGAAACCATCAAAATTTTCGCAAGTCTGATACTCGAAACCAATAACTACTATGGCCCAGGGCAAAAATACAAATACCATTGTAATCGGGCGAGATTCTGCTTTCAGATGCAACAGGCATTTCTCGAGTTCGTCAATCCGTTCGCGAGATATGGAAGTTTGAAGTTAAGGAATGCTTGAGAAACCATCAAAATTTTCGCTGGTCTGATACTCGAAACCAATAACTGGAATGTCCTAGGGGAAAAGTACACATACCATTGTAATCGGGCGAGTTTCTACTTTCAGATACAACAGGAATTTCTCGAGTTCGTCAATCCGTTCGCGAGATATGGGAGTTTCAAGTTAAGGAATTCTTGAGAAGCCATCAAAATTTTCGCAAGTCTGATACCCGAAACCAATAACTACTATGGCCTAGGGCAAAAATACACATACCGTTGTAATCGGGCGAGTTTCTGCTTTCAGATGCAATAGGAAATTCTCGAGTTCGTCAATCTGTTCGCGAGATATGGGAGTTTGAAGTTAAGGAATGGTTGAGAAACCATCAAAATTTTCGCAAGTCTGATACTCGAAATCAATAACTACTATGCCCTAGGGCAAAAATGCACACACCGTTGTAATCGGGCGAGTTTCTGCTTTCAAATGCAGTAGGAAATTCTCGAGTTCGTCAATCCGTTCACGAGATATGGAAGTGTGAAAATAAGGAATGGTTGAGAAACCATCAAAATTTTCGCAAGTCTGATCCTCGAAACCAATAACTACAACGGCCTAGCGGAAAAATACACATACCGTTGTAATCGTGAGACATTCTACTTTCACATGCCACAGGAATTTCTCGAGTTCGTCAATCCGTTCGCGAGATATGGTAGTCTGAAGTTAAGGAATGGTTGAGAAACCACAAAATTTTCGCAAGTCTGACACTCGAAAACAATAACTGGAACGACCTAGGGGAAAAGTACACACACCATTGTAATCGGGCGAGTTTCTACTTTCAGATGCAACAGGAATTTCTCGAGTTCGTCACTCCGTTCGCGAGATATGGGGGTTTGAAGTTAAGGAATGGTTGTGAAACCATCAAAATTTTCGCATGTCTGATACTCGAAACCAATAACTACAAAGGCCTAGGGGAAAAATACACATACTGTTGTAATCGGGCGAGTTTCTACTTCCACATGCAACAGGAAATTCTCGAGTTCGTCAATCCGTTCGCGAGATATGGGAGTTTGATGTTAAGCAATGGTTGAGAAACCATCCAAATTTTCGCAAGTCTGATACTCGAAACCAATAACTACAAAGGCCTAGGGGGATAAAACACATATCTTTGTAATCGGGCGTGTTTCTGCTTTCAGATGCAATAGGAAATTCTCGAGTTAGTCAATCCGTTCGCGAGATATGGGAGTTTGAAGTTAAGGAATGGTTGAGAAACCATCAAAATTTTCGCAAGTCTGATACTCGAAACCAATAACTACAAAGGCCTAGGGGGAAAACACACATATCTTTGTAATCGGGCGTGTTTCTGCTTTCAGATGCAATAGGAAATTCTCGTGTTAGTCAATCCGTTCGCGAGATATGGGAGTTTGAAGTTAAGGAATGGTTGAGAAACCATCAAAATTTTCGCAAGTCTGATACTCGAAACCAATAACTACAATGGCCTAGGGGAAAAATACACATACGCTTGTAATCGGGCGAGTTTCTACTTTCAGATGCAACAGGAATTTCTCGAGTTCGTCAATGCGTTCGCGAGATATGGAAGTTTGAACTTATGGAATGGTTGAGAAACCATCAAAATTTTCGCATGTCTGATACTCGAAACCAATAACTACAAATGCCTAGGGGAAAAATACACATACCGTTGTAATGGGGCGAGTTTCTGATTTCAGATAGAATAGGAAATTCTCGAGTTCGTCAATCCGTTCGCGAGATATGGAAGTTTGAAGTTAAGGAATGGTTGAGAAACCATCAAAATTTTCGCAAGTCTGATACTCGAAACCAATAACTACAAAGGCCTAGGGGGAAAACACACATATCTTTGTAATCGGGCGCGTGTCTGCTTTCAGATGCAATAGGAAATTCTCGAGTTCGTCAATCCGTTCGCGAGATATGGGAGTTCGAAGTTAAGGAATGGTTGAGAAACCATCAAAATATTCGCAAGTCTGATACTCGAAACCAATACCTCGAATGGCCTAGGGGAAAAGTACACACACCATTGTAATCGGGCGAGTTTCTACTTTCAGATGCAACAGGAATTTCTCAAGTTCGTCACTCCGTTCGCGAGATATGGGAGTTTGAAGTTAAGGAATGGTTGAGAAACCATCAAAATTTTCGCAAGTCTGATACTCGAAACCAATAACTACTATGGCCCAGGGCAAAATTACAAATACCATTGTAATCGGGCGAGATTCTGCTTTCAGATGCAACAGGAATTTCTCGAGTTCGTCAATCCGTTCGCGAGATATGGGAGTTTGATGTTAAGGAATGGTTGAGAAACCATCGAAATTTTCGCAAGTCTGATATTCGAAACCAATAACTACAAAGGCCTAGGGGGAAAACACACATATCTTTGTAATCGGGCGTGTTTCTGCTTTCAGATGCAATAGGAAATTCTGGAGTTCGTCAATCCGTTCGCGAGATATGGGAGTTTGAAGTTAAGGAATGGTTGAGAAACCATCAAAATTTTCGCAAGTCTGATACTCGAAATCATTAACTACAAATGCCTAGGGGAAAAATGCACATACCATTGTAATCGGGCGAGATTCTACTTTCACATGCAACAGGAATTTCTCGAGTTCGTCAATGCGTCCGCGAGATATGGAAGTTTGAACTTAAGGAATGGTTGAGAAATCATCAAAATTTTCGCAAGTCTGCTACTCGAATCTAATAACTACTATGGCCTAGGGCAAAAATACACATACCGTTGTAATGGGGCGAGTTTCTGACTTCAGATGGAATAGGAAATTCTCGAGTTCGTCAATCCGTTCGCGAGATATGGAAGTTTGAATTTAAGGAATGCTTGAGAAACCATCAAAATTTTCGCTGGTCTGATACTCGAAACCAATAACTGGAACGGCGTAGGGGAAAAGAACGCATACCATTGTAATCGGGCGAGTTTCTACTTTCAGATGCAACAGGAATTTCTCGAGTTCGTCAATCCGTTCGCGAGATATGGAAGTTTGAATTTAAGGAATGCTTGAGAAACCATCAAAATTTTCGCTGGTCTGATACTCGAAACCAATAACTGGAACGGCGTAGGGGAAAAGAACGCATACCATTGTAATCGGGCGAGTTTCTACTTCCACATGCAACAGGAAATTCTCGAGTTCGTCAATCCGTTCGCGAGATATGGGAGTTTGATGTTAAGGAATGGTTGAGAAACCATCCAAATTTTCGCAAGTCTGATACTCGAAACCAATAGCTACAAAGGCCTAGGGGGAAAACACACATATCTATGTAATCGGGCGAGTTTCTGCTTTCAGATGCAATAGGAAATTCTCGAGTTCGTCAATCCGTTCGCGAGATATGGGAGTTTGAAGTTAAGGAATGGTTGAGAAACCATCAAAATTTTCGCAAGTCTGATACTCGAAACCAATAACTACAATGGCCTAGGGGATAAATACACATACCGTTGTAATCGGGCGAGTTTCTACTTTCAGATGCAACAGGAATTTCTCGAGTTCGTCAATCCGTTCGCGAGATATGGGAGTTTGAAGTTGAGGAATGGTTGAGAAACCATCAAAATTTTCGCAAGTCTGCTACTCGAATCCAATAACTACTATGGCCCAGGGCAAAAATACACATACCGTTGTAATGGGGCGAGTTTCTGATTTCAGATGGAATAGGAAATTCTCGAGTTCGTCAATCCGTTCGCGAGATATGGAAGTTTGAAGTTAAGGAATGCTTGAGAAACCATCAAAATTTTCGCTGGTCTGATACTCGAAACCAAGAACTGGAATGGCCTAGGGGAAAAGTACACACACCTTTGTAATCGGGCGAGTTACTGCTTTCAGATGCAATAGGAAATTCTCGAGTTCGTCAATCCGTTCGCGAGATATGGAAGTGTGAAAATAAGGAATGGTTGAGAAACCATCAAATTTTCGCAATTCTGATGCTAGAAAGGAATAACTGGAATGACATAGGGGAAAAGTACACACACCATTGTAATCGGTGGACTTTCTACTTCCACATGCAACAGGAAATTCTCGAGTTCGTCAATCCGTTCGCGAGATATGGGAGTTTGATGTTAAGGAATGGTTGAGAAACCATCCAAATTTTCGCAAGTCTGATACTCGAAACCAATAGCTACAAAGGCCTAGGGGGAAAACACACATATCTATGTAATCGGACGAGTTTCTGCTTTCAGATGCAATAGGAAATTCTCGAGTTCGTCAATCCGTTCGCGAGATATGGGAGTTTGAAGTTAAGGAATGGTTGAGAAACCATCAAAATTTTCGCAAGTCTGATACTCGAAACCAATAACTACAATGGCCTAGGGGATAAATACACATACCGTTGTAATCGGGCGAGTTTCTACTTTCAGATGCAACAGGAATTTCTCGAGTTCGTCAATCCGTTCGCGAGATATGGGAGTTTGAAGTTGAGGAATGGTTGAGAAACCATCAAAATTTTCGCAAGTCTGCTACTCGAATCCAATAACTACTATGGCCTAGGGCAAAAATACACATACCGTTGTAATGGGGCGAGTTTCTGATTTCAGATGGAGTAGGAAATTCTCGAGTTCGTCAATCCGTTCGCGAGATATGGAAGTTTGAAGTTAAGGAATGCTTGAGAAACCATCAAAATTTTCGCTGGTCTGATACTCGAAACCAAGAACTGGAATGGCCTAGGGGAAAAGTACACACACCGTTGTAATCGGGCGAGTTACTGCTTTCAGATGCAATAGGAAATTCTCGAGTTCGTCAATCCGTTCGCGAGATATGGAAGTGTGAAAATAAGGAATGGTTTAGAAACCATCAAAATTTTCGCAAGTCTGATCCTCGAAACCAATAACTACAAATGCCAAGGGGAAAAATACACATACGATTGTAATCGGGCGAGATTCTACTTTCACATGCAACAGGAATTTCTCGAGTTCGTCAATGCGTTCGCGAGATATGGGAGTTTGAAGTTAAGGAATGGTTGAGAAACCATCAAAATTTTCGCAAGTCTGATCCTCGAAACCAATAACTACAACGGCCTAGCGGAAAAATACACATACCGTTGTAATCGTGCGACATTCTACTTTCACATGCAACAGGAATTTCTCGAGTTCGTCACTCCGTTCGCGAGATATGGTAGTCTGAAGTTAAGGAATGGTTGAGAAACCACAAAATTTTCGCAAGTCTGACACTCGAAACCAATAACTGGAACGACCTAGGGGAAAAGTACACACACCATTGTAATCGGGCGAGTTTCTACTTTCAGATGCAACAGGAATTTCTCGAGTTCGTCACTCCGTTCGCGAGATATGGGAGTTTGAAGTTAAGGAATGGTTGAGAAACCATCAAAATTTTCGCAAGTCTGATACTCGAAACCAATAACTGGAATGGCCTAGTGGAAAAGTACACGCACCATTGTAATCCGGCGAGTTTCTACTTTCAGATACAACAGGAATTTCTCGAGTTCGTCAATCCGTTCGCGAGATATGGGAGTTTCAAGTTAAGGAATTCTTGAGAAACCATCAAAATTTTCGCAAGTCTGATACCCGAAACCAATAACTACTATGGCCTAGGGCAAAAATACACATACCGTTGTAATCGGGCGAATTTCTGCTTTCAGATGCAATAGGAAATTCTCGAGTTCCTCAATCTGTTCGCGAGATATGGGAGTTCGAAGTTAAGGAATGGTTGAGAAACCATCAAAATATTCGCAAGTCTGATACTCGAAACCAATAACAGGAATGGCCTAGGGGAAAAGTACACACACCATTGTAATCGGGCGAGTTTCTACTTTCAGATGCAACAGGAATTTCTCGAGTTCGTCACTCCGTTCGCGAGATATGGGAGTTTGGAGTTAAGGAATGGTTGAGAAACCATCAAAATTTTCGCAAGTCTGATACTCGAAACCAATAACTACTATGCCCTAGGGCAAAAATGCACATACCGTTGTAATCGGACGAGTTTCTGCTTTCAGATGCAACAGGAATTTCTCGTGTTCGTCAATTCGTTCGCGCGATATGGGAGTTTCAAATTAAGGAACGGTTGAGAAAACATCAAAATTTTCGCAAGTCTGATACTCGAAACCAATAACTGGAATGGCCTAGGGGAAAAGTACACACACCATTGTAATGGGGCGAGTTTCTACTTTCAGATGCAATAGGAATTTCTCGATTTCGTCAATCCGTTCGCGAGATATGGGAGTTTGAAGTTAAGGAGTGGTTGAAAAACCATCACAATTTTCGCAAGTCTGATACTCGAAGCCAATAACTAGTATGGCCTAGGGGAAAAATGCACATACCTTTTTATTCGGGCGAGTTTCTACTTTCAGATGCAATAGGAATTTCTCGAGTTCGTCAATCCGTTCGCGAGATATGGGAGTTTGAAGTTAAGGAATGGTTGAGAAACCATTAAATTTTCGCAATTCTGATGCTAGAAAGGAATAACTGGAATGACATAGGGGAAAAGTACACACACCATTGTAATCGGTGGACTTTCTACTTTCAGATGCAACAGGAAATAATCGAGTTCGTCAATCCGTTCGCGAGATATGGGAGTTTGAAATTAAGGAATGCTTGAGAAACCATCAAAATTTTCGCAAGTCTGATACTCGAAACCAATAACTACAAAGGCCTAGGGGAAAAATACACATACGTTTGTAATCGGGCGAGTTTCTACTTTCAGATGGAGCAGGAATTTCTCGAGTTCGTCAATCCGTTCGCGAGATATGGGAGTTTGAAGATAAGGAATGGTTGAGAAACCATCAAAATTTTCGCTGGTCTGATACTCGAAACCAATAACTGGAACGGCGTAGGGGAAAAGAACGCATACCATTGTAATCGGGCGAGTTTCTACTTTCAGATGCAACAGGAATTTCTCGAGTTCGTCAATCCGTTCGCGAGATATGGAAGTTTGAATTTAAGGAATGCTTGAGAAACCATCAAAATTTTCGCTGGTCTGATACTCGAAACCAATAACTGGAACGGCGTAGGGGAAAAGAACGCATACCATTGTAATCGGGCGAGTTTCTACTTCCACATGCAACAGGAAATTCTCGAGTTCGTCAATCCGTTCGCGAGATATGGGAGTTTGATGTTAAGGAATGGTTGAGAAACCATCCAAATTTTCGCAAGTCTGATACTCGAAACCAATAGCTACAAAGGCCTAGGGGGAAAACACACATATCTATGTAATCGGGCGAGTTTCTGCTTTCAGATGCAATAGGAAATTCTCGAGTTCGTCAATCCGTTCGCGAGATATGGGAGTTTGAAGTTAAGGAATGGTTGAGAAACCATCAAAATTTTCGCAAGTCTGATACTCGAAACCAATAACTACAATGGCCTAGGGGATAAATACACATACCGTTGTAATCGGGCGAGTTTCTACTTTCAGATGCAACAGGAATTTCTCGAGTTCGTCAATCCGTTCGCGAGATATGGGAGTTTGAAGTTGAGGAATGGTTGAGAAACCATCAAAATTTTCGCAAGTCTGCTACTCGAATCCAATAACTACTGTGGCCTAGGGCAAAAATACACATACCAATGTAATCGAGCGAGTTTCTGCTTTCAGATGCAAGAGGAATTTCTCGAGTTCGTCAATCCGTTCGCGAGATATGGGAGTTTGAAGTTAAGGAATGCTTGAGAAACCATCAAAATTTTCGCTGGTCTGATACTCGAAACCAAGAACTGGAATGGCCTAGGGGAAAAGTACACACACCGTTGTAATCGGGCGAGTTACTGCTTTCAGATGCAATAGGAAATTCTCGAGTTCGTCAATCCGTTCGCGAGATATGGAAGTGTGAAAATAAGGAATGGTTTAGAAACCATCAAAATTTTCGCAAGTCTGATCCTCGAAACCAATAACTACAAATGCCAAGGGGAAAAATACACATACCATTGTAATCGGGCGAGATTCTACTTTCACATGCAACAGGAATTTCTCGAGTTCGTCAATGCGTTCGCGAGATATGGGAGTTTGAAGTTAAGGAATGGTTGAGAAACCATCAAAATTTTCGCAAGTCTGATCCTCGAAACCAATAACTACAACGGCCTAGCGGAAAAATACACATACCGTTGTAATCGTGCGACATTCTACTTTCACATGCAACAGGAATTTCTCGAGTTCGTCAATCCGTTCGCGAGATATGGTAGTCTGAAGTTAAGGAATGGTTGAGAAACCACAAAATTTTCGCAAGTCTGACACTCGAAACCAATAACTGGAACGACCTAGGGGAAAAGTACACACACCATTGTAATCGGGCGAGTTTCTACTTTCAGATGCAACAGGAATTTCTCGAGTTCGTCACTCCGTTCGCGAGATATGGGAGTTTGAAGTTAAGGAATGGTTGAGAAACCATCAAAATTTTCGCAAGTCTGATACTCGAAACCAATAACTACAAAGGCCTAGGGGAAAAATACACATACGTTTGTAATCGGGCGAGTTTCTACTTTCAGATGGAGCAGGAATTTCTCGAGTTCGTCAATCCGTTCGCGAGATATGGGAGTTTGAAGATAAGGAATGGTTGAGAAACCATCAAAATTTTTGCAATTCTGATACTCGAAACCAATAACTGGGATGGCCTAGGGGAAAAGTAAACACACCATTGTAATGGGGCGAGTTTCTACTTTCAGATGCAACAGGAATTTCTCGAGTTCGTCCATCCGTTCGCGAGATATGGGAGTTTGAAGTTAAGGAATGGTTGAGAAACCATAAAAATTTTCGCAAGTGTGATACTCGAAACCAATAACTGGAATGGCCTAGGGGAAAAATACACACACCATTGTAATCGAGCTAGTTTCTGCTTTCAGATGCAATTGGAAATAATCGAGTTCGCCAATCGGTTCGCGAGATATGGGAGTTTGGAGTTAAGGAATGGTAGAGAAACCATAAAAATTTTCGGAAGACTGATACTCGAAACCAATAACTACTGTGGCCTAGGGCAAAAATACACATACCAATGTAATCGAGCGAGTTTCTGCTTTCAGATGCAAGAGGAATTTCTCGAGTTCGTCAATCCGTTCGCGAGATATGGGAGTTTGAAGTTAAGGAATGGTTGAGAAACCATCACAATTTTCGCAAGTCTGATACTCGAAACCAATAACTACCATGGCCTAGGGGAAAAATGCACATACCTTTGTAATCGGGCGAGTTTCTACTTTCAGATGCAACTGGAATTTTTCGGATTCGGCAATCCGTTCGCGAGATATGTGAGTTTGAAGTTAAGGAATGGTTGAGAAACCATCACAATTCTCGCAAGTCTGATACTCGAAACCAGTAACCACAAAGCCCTAGGGGAAAAATACACATACCTTTGTAATCGGGCGAGTTTATACTTTTAGATGCAACAGGAATTTCTCGAGCTCGTCAATCGTTCGCGAGATATGGGAGTTTGACATTAAGGAACGGTTGAGAAACCATCAAAATTTTCGCAAAACTGATACTCGAAACCAATAACTGGAACGGCCTAGGGGAAAACTACACACACCATTGTAATCGGGCAAGTTTCTACTTTCAGAGGCGACAGGAACTTCTCGAGTTCGCCAATCCGTTCGTGAGGTATCGGAGTTTGAAGTTAAGGAATGGTTCATAAACCATCAAAATTTTCGCAAGTCGGATACTCGAAACCAATAACTACTATGGCCTAGGGCAAAAATACACATACCGTAGTAATCGGACGAGTTTCTGGTTTCAGATGCAACAGGAATTTCTCGAGTTCGTCAATCCGTTCGCGAGATATGGGAGTTTGAAGTTAAGGAATCGTTGAGAATCCATCAAAATTTTCGCAATTCTGATGCTAGAAAGGAATAACTGGAATGACCTAGGGGAAAAGTACACACACCATTGTAATCGGTAGACTTTCTACATTCAGATGCAACAGGAAATAATGGAGTTCGTCAATCCGTTCGCGAGATATGGGAGTTTGAAGTTAAGGAATGGTTGAGAATCCATCAAAATTTTAGCAAGTGTGATACTCGAAACCAATAACTGGAATGGCCTAGGGGAAAAGTACACACACCAATGTAATGGGGCGAGTTTCTACTTCCAGATTCAACCGGAATTTCTCGAGTTCGTCAATCCGTTCGCGAGATACGGGAGTATGAATTTAAGGAATGGTTGAGAAACCATCAAAATTTTAGCAAGTGTGATACTCGAAACCAATAACTGGAATGGCCTAGGGGAAAAATACACATACCGTTGTAATCGGGAGAGTTTCTACTTTCAGATGCAACAGAAATTTTACGGATTCGTCCGTCCGTTCGCGAAATATCGGAGTTTGGAGTTAAGGGATGGTTGAGAAACCATCCAAATTTACGCAAGTCTGATACTCGGAACCAATAACTACATTGGCCTAGGCGAAAGATACACATACCGTTGTAATCGGGCGAGTTTCTACATTCAGATGCAACAGGAATTTCTCGATTTCCTCAATCCGTTCGCGAGATATGGGAGTTTGAAGTTAATGAATGGTTGAGAAACCATCCAAATTTACGCAAGTCTGATACTCGGAACCAATAACTACATTGGCCTAGGGGAAAGATACACATACCGTTGTAATCGGGCGAGTTTCTACATTCAGATGCAACAGGAATTTCTCGATTTCCTCAATCCGTTCGCGAGATATAGGGGTTTGAAGTGAAGGAATGGTTGAGAAACCATCAAAATTTTCGCAAGTCTGATACCCGAAACCAATAACTACTATGATCTAGGGCAAAAATACACATACCGTTCTAATCGGGCGAGTTCCTACTTTCAGATGCAACAGGAATTTCCCGAATTAACCAATCCGTTCGCGAGATATGGTTGTTTGATGTTAAGGAATGGTCGAGAAACCATCAAAATTTTCGCAAGTCTGATACACGAAACGAATAACTACTATGTCCTAGAGCAAAAATACACATACCGTTCTAATCGGGCGAGCTCCTGCTTTCAGATGCAACAGGAGTTTCTCGATTTCCTCATTCCGTTCACGAGATATAGGAGATTGAAGTTAAGGAATGGTTGAGAACCCATCAAAATTTTCGCAAGTCTGATACTTGAGACCAATAACTACTATGGCCTAGGGCATAAATACACATACCGTTGTAATCGGACCAGTTTCTACTTTCAGATGCAACAGGAATTTCTCGATTTCCTCAATCCATTCGCGAGATATAGGAGTTTGAAGTGGAGGAATGGTTGAGAAACCATCAAAATATTTGAAAGTCTGATACTCGAAACGAATAACTACTATGGCCTAGGGCATAAATACACATACCGTTGTAATCGGGCGAGTTTCTACTTGCAGGTGCAACAGGAATTTCTCGATTTCCTCAATCCGTTAGCGAGATATGGGAGTTTGCAGTTAAGGAATGTTTGAGAAACCATCCAAATTTTCGCAAGTCTGATACACGAAACCATTAACTACTATGGCCTTGGGGAAAAATACACATACCGTTGTAATCGGGCGTGTTTCTTCTTTCAGATGCAACAGGAATTTCTGGAGTTCGTCAATCCTTTCGCGAGATATGGGAGTTTGAAGTTAAGGAATGGTTGAGAAACCATCAAAATTTTCGCAAGTCTGATACACGAAACCAATAACTACAATGGCCTAGGGGGAAAATACACATACCGCTGTAATCGGGAGAGTTTCTACTTTCAGATGCAACAGAAATTTTTCGGATTCGTCAATCAGTTCGCGAAATATCGGAGTTTGGAGTTAAGGGATGGTTGAGAAACCATCAAAATTTTCGCAATTCTGATACTCGAAACCAATAACTACAATGGCCTAGGGGAAAAATACACATACCGTTGTAATCGGGCGAGTTTCTACTTTCAGATGCCACAGGAATTCCTCGATTTCCTCAATCCGTTCGCGAGATATAGGAGTTTGAAGTAAAGGAATGGTTGAGAAACCATCAAAATTTTCGCAAATCTGATACTCGAAACGAATAACTACTATGTCCTAGAGCACAAATGCACATACCGCTGTAGTCGGGCGTGTTTCTGCTATCAGATGCAACAGGAATTTCTCGAGTTAGTCAATCCGTTCGCGAGATATAGCAGTTTGAAGTTAAGGAATGGTTGAGAAACCATCAAAATTTTCGCAAGTCTGATACTCGAAACCAATAACTACAATGGCCTAGGGGAAAAATACACATACCGTTGTAATCGGGCGAGTTTCTTCTTTCAGATGCAACAGGAATTTCTCGAGTTCGTCAATCCGTTCGCGAGATATAGGAGTTTGAAGTGAAGGAATGGTTGGGAAACCATCAAAATTTTCGCAAGTCTGATACTCGAAACGAATAACTACTATGGCCTAGGGGAAAAATACACATACCGTTGTAATCGGGCGAGTTTCTTCTTTCAGATGCAACAGGAATTTCTCGAGTTCGTCAATCCGTTCGTGAGATATGGGAGTTTGAAGTTAAGGAATGGTTGAGAAACCATCAAAATATTCGCAAGTCTGATACTCGAAACCAATAACTACAATGGCCTAGGGGAAAAATACACATACGGTTGTAATCGGGCGAGTTTCTACATTCAGATGCAACAGGAATTTCTCGATTTCCTCAATCCGTTCGCGAGATATAGGAGTTTGAAGTGTAGGAATGTTTGAGATACCATCAAAATTTTTGCAAGTCTGATACTCGAAACGAATAACTACTATGTCCTAGAGGAAAAACACACATACCGCTGTAATCGGGCGTGTTTCTGCTATCAGATGCAACAGGAATTTCTCGAGTTGGTCAATCCGTTCGCGAGATATGGGAGTTTGAAGTTAAGGAATGGTTGAGAAACCATCAAAATTTTCGCAAGTCTGATACACGAAACCAATAACTACAATGGCCTAGGGGAAAAATACACATACCGTTGTAATCGGGAGAGTTTCTACTTTCAGATGCAACAGAAATTTTACGGATTCGTCCGTCCGTTCGCGAAATATCGGAGTTTGGAGTTAAGGGATGGTTGAGAAACCATCCAAATTTACGCAAGTCTGATACTCGGAACCAATAACTACATTGGCCTAGGGGAAAGATACACATACCGTTGTAATCGGGCGAGTTTCTTCTTTCAGATGCAACAGGAATTTCTCGATTTCCTCAATCCGTTCGCGAGATATGGGAGTTTGAAGTTAATGAATGGTTGAGAAACCATCCAAATTTACGCAAGTCTGATACTCGGAACCAATAACAACATTGGCCTAGGGGAAAGATACACATACCGTTGTAATCGGGCGAGTTTCTACATTCAGATGCAACAGGAATTTCTCGATTTCCTCAATCCGTTCGCGAGATATAGGGGTTTGAAGTGAAGGAATGGATGAGAAACCATCAAAATTTTCGCAAGTCTGATACCCGAAACCAATAACTACTATGATCTAGGGCAAAAATACACATACCGTTCTAATCGGGCGAGTTCCTACTTTCAGATGCAACAGGAATTTCCCGAATTAACCAATCCGTTCGCGAGATATGGTTGTTTGAAGTTAAGGAATGGTTGAGAAACCATCAAAATTTTCGCAAGTCTGATACTCGAAACGAATAAGTACTATGATCTAGAGCAAAAATACACATACCGTTGTAATCGGGCGAGTTTCTTCTTTCAGATGCAACAGGAATTTCTCGAGTTCGTCAATCCGTTCGCGAGATATGGGAGTTTGAAGTTAAGGAATGGTTGAGAAACCATCCAAATTTTCGCAAGTCTGATACTCGGAACCAATAACAACATTGGCCTAGGGGAAAGATACACATGCCGTTGTAATCGGGCGAGTTTCTACATTCAGATGCAACCGGAATTTCTCGAATTAGTCCATCCGTTCGCGAGATATGGGAGTTTGAAGTTAAGGAATGGTTGAGAAACCATCAAAATTTTCGCAAGTCTGACACTCGAAACCAATAACTACAATGGCCTAGGGGGAAAATACACATACCGTTGTAATCGGGCGGGTTTCTACTTTCAGATGCAACAGGAATTTCTCGATTTCCTCAATCCGCTCGCGAGATATAGGAGTTTGAAGTGAAGGAATGGTTGAGAAACCATCAAAATTTTCGCAAGTCTGATACACGAAACCAATAACTACAATGGCCTAGGGGAAAAATACACATGCCGTTGTAATCGGGCGAGTTTCTACTTTCAGACGCAACAGAAATTTTTCGGATTCGTCAATCCGTTCGCGAAATATCGGAGTTTGAAGTTAAGAGCTTGTTGAGAAACCATCAGAATTTTCGCAATTCTGATGCTAGAAACCAATAACTACTATGGCCTAGGGCATAAATACGCTTAACGTTGTAATCGGGCGGGTTTCTACTTTCAGATGCAACATGAATTTCTCGATTTCCTCAATCCGTTCGCGAGATATAGGAGTTTGAAGTGAAGGAATGGTTGAGAAACCATCAAAATTTTCGCAAGTCTGATACACGAAACCAATAACTACTATAGCCTTGGGGAAAAATACACATACCGCTGTAATGGGGCGAGTTTCTACTTTCAGTTGCAACAGAAATTTTTCGGATTCGTCAATCCGTTCGCGAAATATCGGAGTTTGAAGTTAAGAGCTTGTTGAGAAACCATCAAAATTTTCGCAATTCTGATGCTAGAAACCGATAACTACTATGGCCTAGGGCATAAATACGCATACCGTTGTAATTGGGCGGGTTTCTACTTTTAGATGGAACAGGAATTTCTCGATGTCCTCAATCAGTTCGCGAGATATAGGAGTTTGAAGTGAAGGAATGGATGAGAAACCATCAAAATTTTCGCAAGTCTGATACTCGAAACCAATAACTACTATGGCTTTGGGGAAAAATACACGTACCGTTCTAATCGGGCGAGTTTCTACTTTCAGATGCAACAAAAATTTTTCGGATTCGTCAATCCGTTCGCGAGATATAGAAGTTTGAAGTCAAGAAACGGTTGAGAAACCATCAAAATTTTCGCAAGTCTGATACTCGAAACTAATAACTACAATGGCTTAGGGGAAAAATACACATACCGTTGTAATCGGGCGAGTTTCTACATTCAGATGCAACAGAAATTTCTCGATTTCCTCATTCCGTTCGCGAGATGTGGGAGTTTGAAGTCAAGGAACGGTTGAGAAACCATCAAAATTTTCGCAAGTCTGATACTCGAAACGAATAACTACTATGTCCTAGAGCAAAAATACACATACCGTTCTAATCGGGCGGGTTCATACATTCAGATGCAACAGGAATTTCTCTATTTCCTCAATCCGTTCGCGAGATATGGTTGTTTGAAGTTAAGGAATGGTTGAGAAGCCATCAAAATTTTCGCAAGTCTGATACACGAAACTAATAACTACAATGGCTTAGGGGAAAAATACACATACCGTTGTAATCGGGCGAGTTTCTACATTCAGATGCAACAGAAATTTCTCGATTTCCTCAATCAGTTCGCGAGATATCGGAGTTTGAAGTTAAGAGCTTGTTGAGAAACCATCAAAATTTTCGCAATTCTGATGCTAGAAACGAATAACTGGAATGGCCTGGGGGAAAAGTACACACACCACTGTAATCGGGCGAGTTTCTACTTTCAGGTGGAACAGGAATTCCTCGAGTTCGTCAATCCGTTCGCGAGATATAGAAGTTTGAAGTGAAGGAACGGTTGAGAAACCATCAAAATTTTCGCAAATCTGACACTCGAAACCAATAACTACTATGGCCTAGAGGAAGAATACACATACCGTTGTAATCGGGCGAGTTTCTACTTTCAGATGGAACAGGAATTTCTTGATTTCCTCAATCCGTTCGCGAGATATGGGAGTTTGAAGGTAAGGAATGGTTGAGAAACCATCCAAACTTTCGCAAGTCTGATACACGAAACCAATAACTATAATACTATGGCCTTGGGGAAAAATACACATACCGCTGTAATCGGGTGAGTTTCTGCTTTCAGATGCAACAGGAATTTCCGGAATTAATCAATCCGTTCGCGAGATACGGTTGTTTGAAGTTAAGGAATTGTTGAGAAACCATCAAAATTTTCGCAAGTCTGATACTCGAAACGAATAATTACTATGTCCTAGAGCAAAAATACACATACAGTTGTAATCGGGCGAGTTCCTACTTTCAGATGCAACAGGAATTTCTCGATTTCCTCAATCCGTTCGCGAGATATAGGAGTTTGAAGTGAAGGAATGGATGGGAAACCATCAAAATTTTCGCAAGTCTGATACTCGAAACCAATAACTACTATGGCCTAGGGCAAAAATACACATACCGTTGTAATGGGGCGAGTTTCTACTTTCAGTTGCAACAGAAATTTTTCGGATTCGACAATCCGTTCGCGAAATATCGGAGTTTGAAGTTAAGAGATTGTCGAGAAACCATCAAAATTTTCGCAATTCTGATGCTAGAAACGAATAACTGGAATGGCCTAGGGGAAAAGTACACACACTACTGTAATCGGGCGTGTTTCTACTTTCAGATGCAACAGGAATTTCTCGAGTTCGTCAATCCGTTCGCGAGATATGGGAGTTTGAAGTGAAGGAATGGTTGAGAAACCATCAAAATTTTCGCAAGTCTGATACTTGAAACCAATAACTACTATGGCCAAGGGAAAAATACACATACCGTTGTAATCGGGCGAGTTTCTTCTTTCAGATGCAATAGGAATTTCCCGAATTAACCAATCCGTTCGCGAGATATGGTTGTTTGTAGTTAAGGAATGGTTGAGAAACCATCCAAATTTTCGCAAGTCTGATACTCGAAACGAATAAGTACTATGATCTAGAGCAAAAATACACATACCGTTGTAATCGGGCGAGTTTCTTCTTTCAGATGCAACAGGAATTTCTCGAGTTCGTCAATCCGTTCGCGAGATATGGGAGTTTGAAGTTAAGGAATGGTTGAGAAACCATCCAAATTTTCGCAAGTCTGATACTCGGAACCAATAACAACATTGGCCTAGGGGAAAGATACACATGCCGTTGTAATCGGGCGAGTTTCTACATTCAGATGCAACCGGAATTTCTCGAATTAGTCCATCCGTTCGCGAGATATGGGAGTTTGAAGTTAAGGAATGGTTGAGAAACCATCAAAATTTTCGCAAGTCTGACACTCGAAACCAATAACTACAATGGCCTAGGGGGAAAATACACATACCGTTGTAATCGGGCGGGTTTCTACTTTCAGATGCGACAGGAATTTCTCGATTTCCTCAATCCGCTCGCGAGATATAGGAGTTTGAAGTGAAGGAATGGTTGAGAAACCATCAAAATTTTCGCAAGTCTGATACACGAAACCAATAACTACAATGGCCTAGGGGAAAAATACACATGCCGTTGTAATCGGGCGAGTTTCTACTTTCAGACGCAACAGAAATTTTTCGGATTCGTCAATCCGTTCGCGAAATATCGGAGTTTGAAGTTAAGAGCTTGTTGAGAAACCATCAGAATTTTCGCAATTCTGATGCTAGAAACCAATAACTACTATGGCCTAGGGCATAAATACGCTTAACGTTGTAATCGGGCGGGTTTCTACTTTCAGATGCAACATGAATTTCTCGATTTCCTCAATCCGTTCGCGAGATATAGGAGTTTGAAGTGAAGGAATGGTTGAGAAACCATCAAAATTTTCGCAAGTCTGATACACGAAACCAATAACTACTATAGCCTTGGGGAAAAATACACATACCGCTGTAATGGGGCGAGTTTCTACTTTCAGTTGCAACAGAAATTTTTCGGATTCGTCAATCCGTTCGCGAAATATCGGAGTTTGAAGTTAAGAGCTTGTTGAGAAACCATCAAAATTTTCGCAATTCTGATGCTAGAAACCGATAACTACTATGGCCTAGGGCATAAATACGCATATGGTTGTAATTGGGCGGGTTTCTACTTTTAGATGGAACAGGAATTTCTCGATGTCCTCAATCAGTTCGCGAGATATAGGAGTTTGAAGTGAAGGAATGGATGAGAAACCATCAAAATTTTCGCAAGTCTGATACTCGAAACCAATAACTACTATGGCTTTGGGGAAAAATACACATACCGTTCTAATCGGGCGAGTTTCTACTTTCAGATGCAACAAAAATTTTTCGGATTCGTCAATCCGTTCGCGAGATATAGAAGTTTGAAGTCAAGAAACGGTTGAGAAACCATCAAAATTTTCGCAAGTCTGATACTCGAAACTAATAACTACAATGGCTTAGGGGAAAAATACACATACCGTTGTAATCGGGCGAGTTTCTACATTCAGATGCAACAGAAATTTCTCGATTTCCTCATTCCGTTCGCGAGATGTGGGAGTTTGAAGTCAAGGAACGGTTGAGAAACCATCAAAATTTTCGCAAGTCTGATACTCGAAACGAATAACTACTATGTCCTAGAGCAAAAATACACATACCGTTCTAATCGGGCGGGTTCATACATTCAGATGCAACAGGAATTTCTCTATTTCCTCAATCCGTTCGCGAGATATGGTTGTTTGAAGTTAAGGAATGGTTGAGAAGCCATCAAAATTTTCGCAAGTCTGATACACGAAACTAATAACTACAATGGCTTAGGGGAAAAATACACATACCGTTGTAATCGGGCGAGTTTCTACATTCAGATGCAACAGAAATTTCTCGATTTCCTCAATCAGTTCGCGAGATATCGGAGTTTGAAGTTAAGAGCTTGTTGAGAAACCATCAAAATTTTCGCAATTCTGATGCTAGAAACGAATAACTGGAATGGCCTGGGGGAAAAGTACACACACCACTGTAATCGGGCGAGTTTCTACTTTCAGGTGGAACAGGAATTCCTCGAGTTCGTCAATCCGTTCGCGAGATATAGAAGTTTGAAGTGAAGGAACGGTTGAGAAACCATCAAAATTTTCGCAAATCTGACACTCGAAACCAATAACTACTATGGCCTAGAGGAAGAATACACATACCGTTGTAATCGGGCGAGTTTCTACTTTCAGATGGAACAGGAATTTCTTGATTTCCTCAATCCGTTCGCGAGATATGGGAGTTTGAAGGTAAGGAATGGTTGAGAAACCATCCAAACTTTCGCAAGTCTGATACACGAAACCAATAACTATAATACTATGGCCTTGGGGAAAAATACACATACCGCTGTAATCGGGTGAGTTTCTGCTTTCAGATGCAACAGGAATTTCCGGAATTAATCAATCCGTTCGCGAGATACGGTTGTTTGAAGTTAAGGAATTGTTGAGAAACCATCAAAATTTTCGCAAGTCTGATACTCGAAACGAATAATTACTATGTCCTAGAGCAAAAATACACATACAGTTCTAATCGGGCGAGTTCCTACTTTCAGATGCAACAGGAATTTCTCGATTTCCTCAATCCGTTCGCGAGATATAGGAGTTTGAAGTGAAGGAATGGATGGGAAACCATCAAAATTTTCGCAAGTCTGATACTCGAACCCAATAACTACTATGGCCTAGGGCAAAAATACACATACCGTTGTAATCGGGCGAGTTTCTTCTTTCAGATGCAATAGGAATTTCCCGAATCAATCAATCCGTTCGCGAGATATGGGAGTTTGAAGCTAAGGAATGGTTGAGAAACCATCCAAATTTTCGCAAGTCTGATACACGAAACCAATAACTACTTTGGCCTTGGGGAAAAATACACATACCGCTGTAATCGGGCGAGTTTCTGCTTTCAGATGCACTAGGAATTTCCCGAATTAATGAAACCGTTCGCGAGATATGGTTGTTTGAAGTGAAGGAACGGTTGAGAAACCATCAAAATTTTCGCAAGTCTGATACTCGAAACCAATAACTGCAATGGCCTAGGGGAAAAATACACATACCGTTGTAATCGGGCGAGTTTCTACTTTCAGATGCAACAGAAATTTTTCGGATTCGTCAATCCGTTCGCGAAATATCGGAGTTTTAAGTTAAGAGCTTGTTGAGAAGCCATCAAAATTTTCGCAATTCTGATGCTAGACACGAATAACTGGAATGGCCTAGGGGAAAAGTACACACACCACTGTAATCGGGCGAGTTTCTACTTTCAGGTGGAATAGGAATTTCTCGAGTTCGTCAATCCGTTCGCGAGATATGGGAGTTTGAAGTCAAGGAACGGTTGAGAAACCATCAAAATTTTCGCAAGTCTGATACTCGAAACGAATAACTACTATGCCCTAGAGCAAAAATACACATACCGTTCTAATCGGGCGGGTTCCTACTTTCAGATGCAACAGGAATTTCTCGATTTCCTCAATCCGTTCGCGAGATATAGGAGTTTGAAGTAAAGGAATGGTTGAGAAAACATCAAAATTTTTGCAAGTCTGATACTCGAAACGAATAACTACTATGTCCTAGAGCATAAATACACATACCGTTGTAGTCGGACGAGTTTCTACTTTCAGATGCAACAGGAATTTCTCGATTTCCTCAATCAGTTCGCGAGATATCGGAGTTTGAAGTTAAGAGCTTGTTGAGAAACCATCAAAATTTTCGCAATTCTGATGCTAGAAACGAATAACTGGACTGGCCTAGGGGAAAAGTACACACACCACTGTAATCGGGCGAGTTTCTACTTTCAGTTGGAACAGGAATTTCTCGAGTTCGTCAATCCGTTCGCGAGATATGGGAGTTTGAAGTGATGGAACGGTTGAGAAACCATCAAAATTTTCGCAAGTCTGATACACGAAACCAATAACTACAATGGCCTAGGGGAAAAATACACATACCGTTGTAATCGGGAGAGTTTCTACTTTCAGATGCAACAGAAATTTTACGGATTCGTTCGTCCGTTCGCGAAATATCGGAGTTTGGAGTTAAGGGATGGTTGAGAAACCATCAAAATTTTCGCAATTCTGATGCTAGAAACGAATAACTGGAATGGCCTAGGGGAAAAACACACATACCGCTGTAATCGGGCGTGTTTCTGCTATCAGATGCAACAGGAATTTCTCGAGTTGGTCAATCCGTTCGCGAGATATGGGAGTTTGAAGTTAAGGAATGGTTGAGAAACCATCAAAATTTTCGCAAGTCTGATACACGAAACCAATAACTACAATGGCCTGGGGGAAAAATACACATACCGCTGTAATCGGGCGAGTTTGTACTTTCAGATGGAACAGGAATTTCTCGATTTCCTCCATCCGTTCGCGAGATATGGGAGTTTGAAGTTAATGAATAGTTGAGAAACCATCCAAATTTACGCAAGTCTGATACTCGGAACCAATAACTACATTGGCCTAGGGGAAAGATACACATACCGTTGTAATCGGGCGAGTTTCTACATTCAGATGCAACAGGAATTTCTCGATTTCCTCAATCCGTTCGCGAGATATAGGGGTTTGAAGTGAAGGAATGGTTGAGAAACCATCAAAATTTTCGCAAGTCTGATACTCGAAACCAATAACTACTATGATCTAGGGCAAAAATACACATACCGTTCTAATCGGGCGAGTTCCTACTTTCAGATGCAACAGGAATTTCCCGAATTAACCAATCCGTTCGCGAGATATGGTTGTTTGAAGTTAAGGAATGGTTGAGAAACCATCAAAATTTTCGCAAGTCTGATACTCGAAACGAATAAGTACTATGATCTAGAGCAAAAATACACATACCGTTGTAATCGGGCGAGTTTCTTCTTTCAGATGCAACAGGAATTTCTCGAGTTCGTCAATCCGTTCGCGAGATATGGGAGTTTGAAGTTAAGGAATGGTTGAGAAACCATCAAAATTTTCGCAAGTCTGATACTCGGAACCAATAACAACATTGGCCTAGGGGAAAGATACACATACCGTTGTAATCGGGCGAGTTTCTACATTCAGATGCAACCGGAATTTCTCGAATTAGTCCATCCGTTCGCGAGATATGGGAGTTTGAAGTTAAGGAATGGTTGAGAAACCATCAAAATTTTCGCAAGTCTGATACACGAAACGAATAATTACTATGTCCTAGAGCAAAAATACACATACAGTTCTAATCGGGCGAGTTCCTACTTTCAGATGCAACAGGAATTTCTCGATTTCCTCAATCCGTTCGCGAGATATAGGAGTTTGAAGTGAAGGAATGGTTGAGAAACCATCAAAATATTCGCAAGTCTGATACTCGAAACGAATAATTACTATGTCCTAGAGCAAAAATACACATACAGTTCTAATCGGGCGAGTTCCTACTTTCAGATGCAACAGGAATTTCTCGATTTCCTCAAACCGTTCGCGAGATATAGGAGTTTGAAGTGAAGGAATGGTTGAGAAACCATCAAAATTTCCGCAAGTCTGATACTCGAAACCAATAACTACTACGGCCTAGGACAAAAATACACATACCGTTGTAATCGGGTGAGTTTCTGCTTGCAGATGCATCAGAAATTTTTCGGATTCGTCAATCCGTTCGCGAAATATCGGAGTTTGAAGTTAATAGATTGTTGAGAAACCATCAAAATTTTCGGAATTCTGATGCTAGAAACGAATAACTGGAATGGCCTAGGGGAAAAGTACACACATCACTGTAATCGGGCGAGTTTCTACTTTCAGGTGGAACAGGAATTTCTCGAGTTCGTCAATCCGTTCGCGAGATATAGAAGTTTGAAGTGATGGAACGGTTGAGAAACCATCAAAATTTCCGCAAGTCTGATACACGAAACCAATAACTACAATGGCCTAGGGGAAAAATACACATACCGTTGTAATCGGGAGAGTTTCTACTTTCAGATGCAACAGAAATTTTACGGATTCGTCCGTCCGTTCGCGAAATATCGGAGTTTGAAGTTAAGAGCTTGTTGAGAAACCATCAAAATTTTCGCAATTCTGATGCTAGAAACCAATAACTACTATGGCCTAGGGCATAAATACGCTTACCGTTGTAATCGGGCGGGTTTCTACTTTCAGATGCAACATGAATTTCTCGATTTCCTCAATCCGTTCGCGAGATATAGGAGTTTGAAGTGAAGGAATGGTTGAGAAACCATCAAAATTTTCGCAAGTCTGATACACGAAACCAATAACTACAATGGCCTAGGGGAAATATACACATACCGTTGTAATCGGGCGAGTTTCTACTTTCAGATGGAGCAGGAATTTCTCGATTTCCTCAATCCGTTCGCGTGATATGGTTGTTTGAAGTTAAGGAATGGTTGAGAAGCCATCAAAATTTTCGCAAGTCTGATACACGAAACTAATAACTACAATGGCTTAGGGGAAAAATACACATACCGTTGTAATCGGGCGAGTTTCTACATTCAGATGCAACAGAAATTTCTCGATTTCCTCAATCAGTTCGCGAGATATCGGAGTTTGAAGTTAAGAGCTTGTTGAGATACCATCAAAATTTTCGCAATTCTGATGCTAGAAACCAATAACTACTATGGCCTAGGGCATAAATACGCATACCGTTGTAATTGGGCGGGTTTCTACTTTTAGATGGAACAGGAATTTCTCGATGTCCTCAATCAGTTCGCGAGATATAGGAGTTTGAAGTGAAGGAATGGATGAGAAACCATCAAAATTTTCGCATGTCTGATACTCGAAACCAATAACTACTATGGCCTTGGGGAAAAATACACATACCGTTCTAATCGGGCGAGTTTCTACTTTCAGATGCAACAGAAATTTCTCGATTTCCTCAATCAGTTCGCCAGATATCGGAGTTTGAAGTTAAGAGCTTGTTGAGAAACCATCAAAATTTTCGCAATTCTGATGCTAGAAACGAATGACTGGAATGGCCTAGGGGAAAAGTACACACACCACTGTAATCGGGCGAGTTTCTACTTTCAGATGGAACAGGAATTTCTCGATTTCCTCAATCCGTTCGCGAGATATGGGAGTTTGAAGTGAAGGAATGGTTGAGAAACCATCAAAATTTTCGCAAGTCTGATACACGAAACCAATAACTACAATGGCCTAGGGGAAAAATACACATACCGTTCTAATCGGGCGAGTTTCTACTTTCAGATGCAACAGAAATTTTACGGATTCGTCCGTCCGTTCGCGAAATATCGGAGTTTGAAGTTAAGAGCTTCTTGAGAAACCATCAAAATTTTCGCAATTCTGATGCTAGAAACCAATAACTACTATGGCCTAGGGCATAAATACGCTTACCGTTCTAATCGGGCGGGTTCATACATTCAGATGCAACAGGAATCTCTCTATTTCCTCAATCCGTTCGCGAGATATGGTTGTTTGAAGTTAAGGAATGGTTGAGAAACCATCAAAATTTTCGCAAGTCTGATACACGAAACTAATAACTACAATGGCTTAGGGGAAAAATACACATACCGTTGTAATCGGGCGAGTTTCTACATTCAGATACAACAGAAATTTCTCGATTTCCTCAATCAGTTCGCGAGATATCGGAGTTTGAAGTTAAGAGCTTGTTGAGAAACCATCAAAATTTTCCCAATTCTGATGCTAGAAACGAATAACTGGAATGGCCTAGGGGAAAAGTACACAGACCACTGTAATCGGGCGAGTTTCTACTTTCAGGTGGAACAGGAATTTCTCGAGTTCGTCAATCCGTTCGCGAGATATAGAAGTTTGAAGTGAAGGAACGGTTGAGAAACCATCAAAATTTTCGCAAATCTGACACTCGAAACCAATAACTACTATGGCCTAGAGGAAGAATACACATACCGTTGTAATGGGGCGAGTTTCTACTTTCAGTTGCAACAGAAATTTTTCGGATTCGACAATCCGTTCGCGAAATATCGGAGTTTGAAGTTAAGAGATTGTCGAGAATCCATCAAAATTTTCGCAATTCTGATGCTAGAAACGAATAACAGGAATGGCCTAAGGGAAAAGTACACACACTACTGTAATCGGGCGTGTTTCTACTTTCAGATGCAACAGGAATTTCTCGAGTTCGTTAATCCGTTCGCGAGATATGGGAGTTTGAAGTGAAGGAATGGTTGAGAAACCATCAAAATTTTCGCAAGTCTGATACTTGAAACCAATAACTACTATGGCCAAGGGAAAAATACACATACCGTTGTAATCGGGCGAGTTTCTACATTCAGATGCAATAGGAATTTCCCGAATCAATCAATCCGTTCGCGAGATATGGGAGTTTGAAGTTAAGGAATGGTTGAGAAACCATCTAAATTTTCGCAAGTCTGATACACGAAACCAATAACTACTATGGCCTTGGGGAAAAATACACATACCGCTGTAATCGGGCGAGTTTCTGCTTTCAGATGCACTAGGAATTTCCCGAATTAATCAATCCGTTCGCGAGATATGGTTGTTTGAAGTGAAGGAACGGTTGAGAAACAATCAAAATTTTCGCAAGTCAGATACTCGAAACCAATAACTGCAATGGCCTAGGGGAAAAATACACATACCGTTGTAATCGGGCGAGTTTCTACTTTCAGATGCAACAGAAATTTTTCGGATTCGTCAATCCGTTCGCGAAATGTCGGAGTTTTAAGTTAAGAGCTTGTTGAGAAGCCATCAAAATTTTCGCAATTCTGATGCTAGACACGAATAACTGGAATGGCCTAGGGGAAAAGTACACACACCACTGTAATCGGGCGAGTTTCTACTTTCAGGTGGAACAGGAATTTCTCGAGTTCGTCAATCCGTTCGCGAGATATGGGAGTTTGAAGTCAAGGAACGGTTGAGAAACCATCAAAATTTTCGCAAGTCTGATACTCGAAACGAATAACTACTATGCCCTAGAGCAAAAATACACATACCGTTCTAATCGGGCGGGTTCCTACTTTCAGATGCAACAGGAATTTCTCGATTTCCGCAATCAGTTCGCGAGATATCGGAGTTTGAAGTTAAGAGCTTGTTGAGAAACCATCAAAATTTTCGCAATTCTGATGCTAGAAACGAATAACTGGAATGGCCTAGGGGAAAAGTACACACACCACTGTAATCGTGCGAGTTTCTACTTTCAGGTGGAACAGGAATTTCTCGAGTTCGTCAATCCGTTCGCGAGATATAGAAGTTTGAAGTGATGGAACGGTTGAGAAACCATCAAAATTGTCGCAAGTCTGATACACGAAACGAATTACTACTATGGCCTTGGAGAAAAATACACATACCGCTGTAATCGGGCGTGTTTCTGCTATCAGATGCAACAGGAATTTCCCGAATTAGTCAATCCGTTCGCGAGATATGGTTGTTTGAATTTAAGGAATGGATGAGAAACCATCAAAATTTTCGCATGTCTGATACTCGAAACGAATAACTACTATGTCCTAGAGCAAAAATACACATAGCTTTCTAATCGGGCGAGTTTCTACTTTCAGATGCAACAGGAATTTCTCGATTTCCTCAATCCGTTCGCGAGATATAGGAGTTTGAAGTGAAGAAATGTTTGAGAAACCATCAAAATATTCGCAAGTCTGATACTCGGAACCAATATCTACATTGGCCTAGGGGAAAAATACACACACCGTTGTAATCGGGCGAGTTTCTACATTCAGATGCAACAGGAATTTCTCGATTTCCTCAATCCGTTCGCGAGATATTGTAGTTTGAAGTTAAGGAATGGTTGAGAAACCATCCAAATTTTCGCAAGTCTGATACACGAAACCAATAACTACTATGGCCTAGAGGAAAAATATACATACCGCTGTAATCGGGCGTGTTTCTGCTATCAGATGCAACAGGAATTTCTCGAGTTAGTAAATCCGTTCGCGAGATATGGGAGCTTGAAGTTAAGGAATGGTTGAGGAAACATCCAAATTTTTGCAAGTCTGATACACGAAACCAATAACTACTATGGCCTAGAGGAAAAATACACAAACCGCTGTAATCGGGCGTGTTTCTGCTATCAGATGCAACAGGAATTTCTCGAGTTAGTAAACCCGTTCGCGAAATATGGGAGTTTGAAGTTTAGGAATGGTTGAGAAAACATCCAAATTTTCGCAAGTCTGATACACGAAACAAATTACTACTATGGCCTTGGAGAAAAATACACATACCGCTGTAATCGGGCGTGTTTCTGCTATCAGATGCAACAGGAACTTCTCGAGTTAGTCAATCCGTTCGTGAGATATGGGAGTTTGAAATTAAGGAATGGTTGAGAAATCATCAAAATTTTCGCAAGTCTGATACACGAAACCAATAACTACTATGGCTTTGGGGGAAAATACACATACCGCTGTAATCGGGCGAGTTTCTGCTTTCAGATGCACTAGGAATTTCCCGAATTAATGAAACCGTTCGCGAGATATGGTTGTTTGAAGTGAAGGAACGGTTGAGAAACCATCAAAATTTTCGCAAGTCTGATACTCGAAACCAATAACTGCAATGGCCTAGGGGAAAAATACACATACCGTTGTAATCGGGCGAGTTTCTACTTTCAGATGCAACAGAAATTTTTCGGATTCGTCAATCCGTTCGCGAAATATCGGAGTTTTAAGTTAAGAGCTTGTTGAGAAGCCATCAAAATTTTCGCAATTCTGATGCTAGACACGAATAACTGGAATGGCCTAGGGGAAAAGTACACACACCACTGTAATCGGGCGAGTTTCTACTTTCAGGTGGAATAGGAATTTCTCGAGTTCGTCAATCCGTTCGCGAGATATGGGAGTTTGAAGTCAAGGAACGGTTGAGAAACCATCAAAATTTTCGCAAGTCTGATACTCGAAACGAATAACTACTATGCCCTAGAGCAAAAATACACATACCGTTCTAATCGGGCGGGTTCCTACTTTCAGATGCAACAGGAATTTCTCGATTTCCTCAATCCGTTCGCGAGATATAGGAGTTTGAAGTAAAGGAATGGTTGAGAAAACATCAAAATTTTTGCAAGTCTGATACTCGAAACGAATAACTACTATGTCCTAGAGCATAAATACACATACCGTTGTAGTCGGACGAGTTTCTACTTTCAGATGCAACAGGAATTTCTCGATTTCCTCAATCAGTTCGCGAGATATCGGAGTTTGAAGTTAAGAGCTTGTTGAGAAACCATCAAAATTTTCGCAATTCTGATGCTAGAAACGAATAACTGGACTGGCCTAGGGGAAAAGTACACACACCACTGTAATCGGGCGAGTTTCTACTTTCAGTTGGAACAGGAATTTCTCGAGTTCGTCAATCCGTTCGCGAGATATGGGAGTTTGAAGTGATGGAACGGTTGAGAAACCATCAAAATTTTCGCAAGTCTGATACATGAAACCAATAACTACAATGGCCTAGGGGAAAAATACACATACCGTTGTAATCGGGAGAGTTTCTACTTTCAGATGCAACAGAAATTTTACGGATTCGTTCGTCCGTTCGCGAAATATCGGAGTTTGGAGTTAAGGGATGGTTGAGAAACCATCAAAATTTTCGCAATTCTGATGCTAGAAACGAATAACTGGAATGGCCTAGGGGAAAAACACACATACCGCTGTAATCGGGCGTGTTTCTGCTATCAGATGCAACAGGAATTTCTCGAGTTGGTCAATCCGTTCGCGAGATATGGGAGTTTGAAGTTAAGGAATGGTTGAGAAACCATCAAAATTTTCGCAAGTCTGATACACGAAACCAATAACTACAATGGCCTGGGGGAAAAATACACATACCGCTGTAATCGGGCGAGTTTGTACTTTCAGATGGAACAGGAATTTCTCGATTTCCTCCATCCGTTCGCGAGATATGGGAGTTTGAAGTTAATGAATAGTTGAGAAACCATCCAAATTTACGCAAGTCTGATACTCGGAACCAATAACTACATTGGCCTAGGGGAAAGATACACATACCGTTGTAATCGGGCGAGTTTCTACATTCAGATGCAACAGGAATTTCTCGATTTCCTCAATCCGTTCGCGAGATATAGGGGTTTGAAGTGAAGGAATGGTTGAGAAACCATCAAAATTTTCGCAAGTCTGATACTCGAAACCAATAACTACTATGATCTAGGGCAAAAATACACATACCGTTCTAATCGGGCGAGTTCCTACTTTCAGATGCAACAGGAATTTCCCGAATTAACCAATCCGTTCGCGAGATATGGTTGTTTGAAGTTAAGGAATGGTTGAGAAACCATCAAAATTTTCGCAAGTCTGATACTCGAAACGAATAAGTACTATGATCTAGAGCAAAAATACACATACCGTTGTAATCGGGCGAGTTTCTTCTTTCAGATGCAACAGGAATTTCTCGAGTTCGTCAATCCGTTCGCGAGATATGGGAGTTTGAAGTTAAGGAATGGTTGAGAAACCATCAAAATTTTCGCAAGTCTGATACTCGGAACCAATAACAACATTGGCCTAGGGGAAAGATACACATACCGTTGTAATCGGGCGAGTTTCTACATTCAGATGCAACCGGAATTTCTCGAATTAGTCCATCCGTTCGCGAGATATGGGAGTTTGAAGTTAAGGAATGGTTGAGAAACCATCAAAATTTTCGCAAGTCTGATACACGAAACGAATAATTACTATGTCCTAGAGCAAAAATACACATACAGTTCTAATCGGGCGAGTTCCTACTTTCAGATGCAACAGGAATTTCTCGATTTCCTCAATCCGTTCGCGAGATATAGGAGTTTGAAGTGAAGGAATGGTTGAGAAACCATCAAAATATTCGCAAGTCTGATACTCGAAACGAATAATTACTATGTCCTAGAGCAAAAATACACATACAGTTCTAATCGGGCGAGTTCCTACTTTCAGATGCAACAGGAATTTCTCGATTTCCTCAATCCGTTCGCGAGATATAGGAGTTTGAAGTGAAGGAATGGTTGAGAAACCATCAAAATTTCCGCAAGTCTGATACTCGAAACCAATAACTACTACGGCCTAGGACAAAAATACACATACCGTTGTAATCGGGTGAGTTTCTGCTTGCAGATGCATCAGAAATTTTTCGGATTCGTCAATCCGTTCGCGAAATATCGGAGTTTGAAGTTAATAGATTGTTGAGAAACCATCAAAATTTTCGGAATTCTGATGCTAGAAACGAATAACTGGAATGGCCTAGGGGAAAAGTACACACATCACTGTAATCGGGCGAGTTTCTACTTTCAGGTGGAACAGGAATTTCTCGAGTTCGTCAATCCGTTCGCGAGATATAGAAGTTTGAAGTGATGGAACGGTTGAGAAACCATCAAAATTTCCGCAAGTCTGATACACGAAACCAATAACTACAATGGCCTAGGGGAAAAATACACATACCGTTCTAATCGGGCGAGTTTCTACTTTCAGATGCAACAGAAATTTTACGGATTCGTCCGTCCGTTCGCGAAATATCGGAGTTTGAAGTTAAGAGCTTCTTGAGAAACCATCAAAATTTTCGCAATTCTGATGCTAGAAACCAATAACTACTATGGCCTAGAGCATAAATACGCTTACCGTTCTAATCGGGCGGGTTCATACATTCAGATGCAACAGGAATCTCTCTATTTCCTCAATCCGTTCGCGAGATATGGTTGTTTGAAGTTAAGGAATGGTTGAGAAACCATCAAAATTTTCGCAAGTCTGATACACGAAACTAATAACTACAATGGCTTAGGGGAAAAATACACATACCGTTGTAATCGGGCGAGTTTCTACATTCAGATACAACAGAAATTTCTCGATTTCCTCAATCAGTTCGCGAGATATCGGAGTTTGAAGTTAAGAGCTTGTTGAGAAACCATCAAAATTTTCCCAATTCTGATGCTAGAAACGAATAACTGGAATGGCCTAGGGGAAAAGTACACAGACCACTGTAATCGGGCGAGTTTCTACTTTCAGGTGGAACAGGAATTTCTCGAGTTCGTCAATCCGTTCGCGAGATATAGAAGTTTGAAGTGAAGGAACGGTTGAGAAACCATCAAAATTTTCGCAAATCTGACACTCGAAACCAATAACTACTATGGCCTAGAGGAAGAATACACATACCGTTGTAATGGGGCGAGTTTCTACTTTCAGTTGCAACAGAAATTTTTCGGATTCGACAATCCGTTCGCGAAATATCGGAGTTTGAAGTTAAGAGATTGTCGAGAATCCATCAAAATTTTCGCAATTCTGATGCTAGAAACGAATAACAGGAATGGCCTAAGGGAAAAGTACACACACTACTGTAATCGGGCGTGTTTCTACTTTCAGATGCAACAGGAATTTCTCGAGTTCGTTAATCCGTTCGCGAGATATGGGAGTTTGAAGTGAAGGAATGGTTGAGAAACCATCAAAATTTTCGCAAGTCTGATACTTGAAACCAATAACTACTATGGCCAAGGGAAAAATACACATACCGTTGTAATCGGGCGAGTTTCTACATTCAGATGCAATAGGAATTTCCCGAATCAATCAATCCGTTCGCGAGATATGGGAGTTTGAAGTTAAGGAATGGTTGAGAAACCATCCAAATTTTCGCAAGTCTGATACACGAAACCAATAACTACTATGGCCTTGGGGAAAAATACACATACCGCTGTAATCGGGCGAGTTTCTGCTTTCAGATGCACTAGGAATTTCCCGAATTAATCAATCCGTTCGCGAGATATGGTTGTTTGAAGTGAAGGAACGGTTGAGAAACCATCAAAATTTTCGCAAGTCAGATACTCGAAACCAATAACTGCAATGGCCTAGGGGAAAAATACACATACCGTTGTAATCGGGCGAGTTTCTACTTTCAGATGCAACAGAAATTTTTCGGATTCGTCAATCCGTTCGCGAAATGTCGGAGTTTTAAGTTAAGAGCTTGTTGAGAAGCCATCAAAATTTTCGCAATTCTGATGCTAGACACGAATAACTGGAATGGCCTAGGGGAAAAGTACACACACCACTGTAATCGGGCGAGTTTCTACTTTCAGGTGGAACAGGAATTTCTCGAGTTCGTCAATCCGTTCGCGAGATATGGGAGTTTGAAGTCAAGGAACGGTTGAGAAACCATCAAAATTTTCGCAAGTCTGATACTCGAAACGAATAACTACTATGCCCTAGAGCAAAAATACACATACCGTTCTAATCGGGCGGGTTCCTACTTTCAGATGCAACAGGAATTTCTCGATTTCCGCAATCAGTTCGCGAGATATCGGAGTTTGAAGTTAAGAGCTTGTTGAGAAACCATCAAAATTTTCGCAATTCTGATGCTAGAAACGAATAACTGGAATGGCCTAGGGGAAAAGTACACACACCACTGTAATCGTGCGAGTTTCTACTTTCAGGTGGAACAGGAATTTCTCGAGTTCGTCAATCCGTTCGCGAGATATAGAAGTTTGAAGTGATGGAACGGTTGAGAAACCATCAAAATTGTCGCAAGTCTGATACACGAAACGAATTACTACTATGGCCTTGGAGAAAAATACACATACCGCTGTAATCGGGCGTGTTTCTGCTATCAGATGCAACAGGAATTTCCCGAATTAGTCAATCCGTTCGCGAGATATGGTTGTTTGAATTTAAGGAATGGATGAGAAACCATCAAAATTTTCGCATGTCTGATACTCGAAACGAATAACTACTATGTCCTAGAGCAAAAATACACATAGCTTTCTAATCGGGCGAGTTTCTACTTTCAGATGCAACAGGAATTTCTCGATTTCCTCAATCCGTTCGCGAGATATAGGAGTTTGAAGTGAAGAAATGTTTGAGAAACCATCAAAATATTCGCAAGTCTGATACTCGGAACCAATATCTACATTGGCCTAGGGGAAAAATACACACACCGTTGTAATCGGGCGAGTTTCTACATTCAGATGCAACAGGAATTTCTCGATTTCCTCAATCCGTTCGCGAGATATTGTAGTTTGAAGTTAAGGAATGGTTGAGAAACCATCCAAATTTTCGCAAGTCTGATACACGAAACCAATAACTACTATGGCCTAGAGGAAAAATACACATACCGCTGTAATCGGGCGTGTTTCTGCTATCAGATGCAACAGGAATTTCTCGAGTTAGTAAATCCGTTCGCGAGATATGGGAGCTTGAAGTTAAGGAATGGTTGAGGAAACATCCAAATTTTTGCAAGTCTGATACACGAAACCAATAACTACTATGGCCTAGAGGAAAAATACACAAACCGCTGTAATCGGGCGTGTTTCTGCTATCAGATGCAACAGGAATTTCTCGAGTTAGTAAACCCGTTCGCGAAATATGGGAGTTTGAAGTTTAGGAATGGTTGAGAAAACATCCAAATTTTCGCAAGTCTGATACACGAAACAAATTACTACTATGGCCTTGGAGAAAAATACACATACCGCTGTAATCGGGCGTGTTTCTGCTATCAGATGCAACAGGAACTTCTCGAGTTAGTCAATCCGTTCGTGAGATATGGGAGTTTGAAATTAAGGAATGGTTGAGAAATCATCAAAATTTTCGCAAGTCTGATACACGAAACCAATAACTACTATGGCTTTGGGGGAAAATACACATACCGCTGTAATCGGGCGAGTTTCTGCTTTCAGATGCAACAGAAATTTCCCGAATTAGTCAATCCGTTCGCGAGATATGGTTGTTTGAAGTTAAGGAATGGTTGAGAAACCATCAAAATTTTCGCATGTCTGATACCCGAAACGAATAACTACTATGTCCTAGAGCCAAAATACACATAGCTTTCTAATTGGGCGAGTTTCTACTTTCAGATGCAACAGGAATTTCTCGATTTCCTCAATCCGTTCGCGAGATATTGGAGTTTGAAGTGAAGAAATGTTTGATAAACCATCAAAATATTCGCAAGTCTGATACTCGGAACCAATATCTACATTGGCCTAGAGCAAAAATACACTTACCGTTGTAATCGGGCGAGTTTCTACATTCAGATGCAACAGGAATTTCTCGATTTCCTCAATCCGTTCGCGAGATATAGGAGTTTGAAGTGAAGGAATGGTTGAGATACCATCAAAACGTTCGCAAGTCTGATACTCGAAACCAATAACTACTATGGCCTAGGACAAAAATACACATACCGTTGTAATCGGGTGAGTTTCTGCTTTCAGATGCAACAGAAATTTTTCGGATTCGTCAATCCGTTCGCGAAATATCGGAGTTTGAAGTTAATAGATTGTTGAGGAACCAACAAAATTTTCGCAATTCTGATGCTAGAAACGAATAACTGGAATGGCCTAGGGGAAAAGTACACACACCACTGTAATCGGGCGAGCTTCTACTTTGAGGTGGAACAGGAATCTCTCGAGTTCGTCAATCCGTTCGCGAGATATAGAAGTTTGAAGTGAAGGAACGGTTGAGAAACCATCAAAATTTTCGCAAGTCTGATACTCGAAACCAATAACTGGAACGGCCTAGGGGAAAAATACACATACCTTTGTAATCGGTCGAGTTTCTACTTTCAGATGCAACAGGAATTTCTCGATTTCCTCAATCCGTTCGCGAGATATAGGAGTTTGAAGTGAAGGAATGGTTGAAAAACCATCAAAATTTTCGCAAGTCTGATACTCGAAAACAATAACTGCTATGGCCTAGGGGAAAAATACACATACCGTTGTAATCGGGCGAGTTTCTGCTTTCAGATGCAACAGGAATTTCTCGATTTCGTCAATCCGTTCGCGAGATATAGAAGTTTGAAGTGAAGGAACGGTTGAGAAACCATCAAAACTTTCGCAAGTCTGATACTCGAAACCAATAACTACTATGGCCTAGGACAAAAATACACATACCGTTGTAATCGGGCGTGTTTCTGCTATCAGATGCAACAGGAACTTATCGAGTTTGTCAATCCGTTCGCGAGATATGCGAGTTTGAAGTTAAGGAATGATTGAGAAACCATCAAAATTTTCGTAAGTCTGATACTCGAAACGAATAACTACTATGTCCTAGATCAAAAATACACATACGGTTCTAATCGGGCGAGTTTGAACTTTCAGATGCAACAGGAATTTCTCGATTTCCTCCATCCGTTCGCGAGATATAGGAGCTTGAAGTGAAGGAATGGTTGAGAAACCATTCAAATTTTTGCAAGTCTGATACACGAAACCAATAACTACTATGGCCTTGGGGAAAAATACACATACCGCTGTAATCGGGCGAGTTTCTGCTTTCAGATGCAACAGGAATGTCTCGAGTTCGTCAATCCGTTCGCGAGATATAGAAGTTTGAAGTGAAGGAACGGTTGAGAAACCATCCAAATTTTCGCAAGTCTGATACTCGAAAACAATAACTGCTATGGCCTAGAGGAAAAATACACATACCGCTGTAATCGGGCGTGTTTCTGCTATCAGATGCAACAGGAACTTCTCAAGTTTGTCAATCCGTTCGCGAGATATGCGAGTTTGAAGTTAAGGAATGATTGAGAAACCATCAAAATTTTCGTAAGTCTGATACTCGAATCGAATAACTACTATGTCCTAGAACAAAAATACACATACCGTTGTAATCGGGCGAGTTTCTACTTTCAGATGCAACAGGAATTTCTCGATTTCCTCAATCCGTTCGCGAGATATAGGAGTTTGAAGTGAAGGAATGGTTGAAAAAACATCAAAATTTTCGCAAGTCTGATACTCGAAACCAATAACTACTAAGGCCTTAGGGAAAAATACACATACCGCTGTAATCGGGCAAGTTTCTGCTTTCAGATGCAACAGGAATTTCCCGAATTAGTCAATCTGTCGCGAGATATGGTTGTTTGCAGTTAAGGAATGGTTGAGAAACCACCAAAATTTTCGCAAGTCTGATACTCGAAAGGAATAACTACTATGTCCTAGATCAAAAATACACATACCGTTCTAATCGGCGAGTTTGAACTTTCAGATGCAACAGGAATTTCTCGATTTCCTCCATCCGTTCGCGAGATATAGGAGCTTGAAGTGAAGGAATGGTTGAGAAACCATTCAAATTTTTGCAAGTCTGATACACGAAACCAATAACTACTATGGCCTTGGGGAAAAATACACATACCGCTGTAATCGGGCGTGTTTCTGCTTTCAGATGCAACAGGAATTTCTCGATTTCCTCAATCCGTTCGCGAGATATAGGAGTTTGAAGTGAAGGAATGGTTGAAAAACCATCAAAATTTTCGCAAGTCTGATACTCGAAAACAATAACTGCTATGGCCTAGGGGAAAAATACACATACCGTTGTAATCGGGCGAGTTTCTACATTCAGATGCAACAGGAATTTCTCGATTTCCTCAATCCGTTCGCGAGATATAGGAGTTTGAAGTGAAGGAATGGTTGAAAAACCATCAAAATTTTCGCAAGTCTGATACTCGAAAACAATAACTGCTATGGCCTAGAGGAAAAATACACCTACCGCTGTAATCGGGCGTGTTTCTGCTATCAGATGCAACAGGAACTTCTCGAGTTTGTCAATCCGTTCGCGAGATATGCGAGTTTGAAGTTAAGGAATGACTGAGAAACCATCAAAATTTTCGTAAGTCTGATACTCGAAACGAATAACTACTATGTCCTAGAACAAAAATACAGATACCGTTGTAATCGGGCGAGTTTCTACTTTCAGATGCAACAGGAATTTCTCGATTTCCTCAATACGTTCGCGAGATATGGAGTTTGAAGTGAAGGAATGGTTGAGAAACCATCCAAATTTTCGCAAGTCTGATGCACGAAACCAATAACTACTATGGCCTTGGGGAAAAATACACATACCGCTGTAATCGGGCGAGTTTCTGCTTTCAGATGCAACAGAATTTCCCCAATTAGTCAATCTGTTCACGAGATATGGTTGTTTGCAGTTAAGGAATGGTTGAGAAACCATCAAAATTTTCGCATGTCTGATACTCGAAAGGAATAACTACTATGTCCTAGATCAAAAATACACATACCGTTCTAAACGGGCGAGTTTGAACTTTCAGATGCAACAGGAATTTCTCGATTTCCTCCAACCGTTCGCGAGATATAGGAAGTTGAAGTGAAGGAATGGTTGAGAAAACATCCAAATTTTCGCAAGTCTGATACACGAAACCAATAACTACTATGGCCTTGGGGAAAAATACACATACCGCTGTAGTCGGGCGAGTTTCTGCTTTCAGATGCAACAGGAATTTCCCGAATTAGTCAATCCGTTCGCGAGATATGGTTGTTTGAAGTTAAAGAATGGTTGAGAAACCATCAAAATTTTCGCAAGTCTGATACTCGAAACGAATAACTACTATGTCCTAGAGCAAAAGTACACATACCGTTGTAATCGGGCGAGTTTCTGCTTTCAGATGCAACAGGAATTTCTCGATTTCGTCAATCGGTTCGCGAGATATAGGAGTTTGAAGTGAAGGAATGGTTGAGAAACCATCAAAATTTTCGCAAGTCTGATACTCGAAACGAATAACTACTATGTCCTAGAGCAAAAATACACATACCGTTGTAATCGGGCGAGTTTCTACTTTCAGATGCAACAGGAATTTCTCGATTTCCTCAATCCGTTCGCGAGATATAGGAGTTTGAAGTGAAGGAATGGTTGAAAAAACATCAAAATTTTGGCAAGTCTGATACTCGAAAACAATAACTGCTATGGCCTAGAGGAAAAATACACATACCGCTGTAATCGGGCGTGTTTCTGCTATCAGATGCAACAGGAACTTCTCAAGTTTGTCAATCCGTTCGCGAGATATGCGAGTTTGAAGTTAAGGAATGATTGAGAAACCATCAAAATTTTCGTAAGTCTGATACTCGAAACGAATAACTACTATGTCCTAGAACAAAAATACACATACCGTTGTAATCGGGCGAGTTTCTACATTCAGATGCAACAGGAATTTCTCGATTTCCTCAATGCGTTCGCGAGATATAGGAGTTTGAAGTGAAGGAATGGTTGAAAAAGCATCAAAATTTTCGCAAGTCTGATACACGAAACCAATAACTACTAAGGTCTTGGGGAAAAATACACATACCGCTGTAATCGGGCAAGTTTCTGCTTTCAGATGCAACAGGAATTTCCCGAATTAGTCAATCTGTTCGCAAGATATGGTTGTTTGCAGTTAAGGAATGGTTGAGAAACCATCAAAATTTTCGCAAGTCTGATACTCGAAAGGAATAACTACTATGTCCTAGATCAAAAATACACATACCGTTCTAATCGGGCGAGTTTGAACTTTCAGATGCAACAGGAATTTCTCGATTTCCTCCATCCGTTCGCGAGATATAGGAGGTTGAAGTGAAGGAATGGTTGAGAAAACATCCAAATTTTCGCAAGTCTGATACACGAAACCAATAACTACCATGGCCTTGGGGAAAAATACACATACCGCTGTAATCGGGCGAGTTTCTGCTTTCAGATGCAACAGGAATTTCCCGAATTAGTCTATCCGTTCGCGAGATATGGATGTTTGAACTTAAAGAATGGTTGAGAAACCATCAAAATTTTCGCAAGTCTGATACTCGAAACGAATAACTACTATGTCCTAGAGCAAAAATACACATACCGTTATAATCGGGCGAGTTTCTGCTTTCAGATGCAACAGGAATTTCTCGATTTCGTCAATGCGTTCGCGAGATATAGGAGTTTGAAGTGAAGGAATGGTTGAGAAACCATCAAAATTTTCGCAAGTCTGATACTCGAAACGAATAACTACCATGTCCTAGAGCAAAAATACACATACCGTTGTAATCGGGCCAGTTTCTACTTTCAGATGCAACAGGAATTTCTCGATTTCCCCAATCCGTTCGCGAGATATAGTATGGAGTTTGAAGTGAAGGAATGGTTGAGAAACCATCAAAATTTTCGCAAGTCTGATACTCGAAACCAATAACTACTATGGCCTAGGGCAAAAATACACATACCGCTGTAATCGGGACAGTTTCTACTTTCAGATGCAACAGAAATTTTTCGGATTCGTCAATGCGTTCGCGAAATATCGGAGTTTGAAGTTAAGAGATTGTTGAGAAACCATCAACTTTTTCGCAATTCTGGTGCTAGAAACGAATAACTGAAATGGCCTAGGTGAAAAATACACACACCACGGTAATCGGGCGAGTTTCTACTTTCAGATGCAACAGGAATTTCTCGAGTTCGTCAATCCGTTCGCGAGATATAGAAGCTTGAAGTGAAGGAACGGTTGAGAAACCATCAAAATTTTCGCAAGTCTGATACTCGAAACGAATAACTACTATGTCCTAGAGCAAAAATACACATACCGTTATAATCGGGCGAGTTTCTGCTTTCAGATGCAACAGGAATTTCTCGATTTCGTCAATCCGTTCGCGAGATATAGGAGTTTGAAGTGAAGGAATGGTTGAGAAACCATCAAAATTTTCGCAAGTCTGATACTCGAAACGAATAACTACCATGTCCTAGAGCAAAAATACACATACCGTTGTAATCGGGCCAGTTTCTACTTTCAGATGCAACAGGAATTTCTCGATTTCCCCAATCCGTTCGCGAGATATAGTATGGAGTTTGAAGTGAAGGAATGATTGAGAAACCATCAAAATTTTCGCAAGTCTGATACTCGAAACCAATAACTACTATGGCCTAGGGCAGAAATACACATACCGCTGTAATCGGGAGAGTTTCTACTTTCAGATGCAACAGAAATTTTTCGGATTCGTCAATGCGTTCGCGAAATATCGGAGTTTGAAGTTAAGAGATTGTTGAGAAACCATCAACTTTTTCGCAATTCTGGTGCTAGAAACGAATAACTGAAATGGCCTAGGTGAAAAATACACACACCACGGTAATCGGGCGAGCTTCTACTTTCAGATGCAACAGGAATTTCTCGAGTTCGTCAATCCGTTCGCGAGATATAGAAGCTTGAAGTGAAGGAACGGTTGAGAAACCATCAAAATTTTCGCAAGTCTGATACTCGAAACGAATAACTACTATGTCCTAGAGCAAAAATACACATACCGTTCTAATCGGGCGAGTTTCAACTTTCAGATGCAACAGGAATTTCTCGATTTCCTCCATCCGTTCGCGAGATATAGGAGCTTGAAGTGAAGGAATGGTTGAGAAACCATCAAAATTTTTGCAAGTCTGATACACGAAACCAATAACTACTATGGCCTTGGGGAAAAATACACATACCGTTGTAATCGGGCGAGTTTCTGCTTTCAGATGCAACAGGAATTTCTCGATTTCGTCAATCCGTTCGCGAGATATAGGAGTTTGAAGTGAAGGAATGGTTGAGAAACCATTAAAATTTTCGCAAGTCTGATACTCGAAACGAATAACTACTATGTCCTAGAGCAAAAATACACATACCGTTGTAATCGGGCGAGTTTCTACTTTCAGATGCAACAGGAATTTCTCGATTTCCCCTATCCGTTCGCGAGATATGGAGTTTGAAGTGAAGGAATGGTTGAGAAACCATTAAAATTTTCGCTAGTCTGATACTCGAAACGAATAACTACTATGTCCTAGAGCAAAAATACACATACCGTTGTAATCGGGCGAGTTTCTGCTTTCAGATGCAACAAGAATTTCTCGATTTCGTCAATCCGTTCGCGAGATATGGAGTTTGAAGTGAAGGAATGGTTGAGAAACCATCAAAATTTTCGCAAGTCTGATACTCGAAACCAATAACTACTGTGGCCTAGGGCAAAAATACACATACTGTTGTAATCGGGCGAGTTTCAACTTTCAGATGCAACAGTAATTTCTCGATTTCCTCCATCCGTTCGCGAGATATAGGAGCTTGAAGTGAAGGAATGGTTGAGAAACCATCCAAATTTTTGCAAGTCTGATACACGAAACCAATAACTACTATGGCCTTGGGGAAAAATACACATACCGTTGTAATCGGGCGAGTTTCTGCTTTCAGATGCAACAGGAATTTCTCGATTTCGTCAATCCGTTGGCGAGATATAGGAGTTTGAATTGAAGGAATGGTTGAGAAACCATCAAAATTTTCGCAAGTCTGATACTCGAAACGAATAACTACTATGTCCTAGAGCAAAAATACACATACCGTTGTAATCGGGCGAGTTTCTACTTTCAGATGCAACAGGAATTTCTCGATTTCCTCCTTCCGTTCGCGAGATATAGGGGCTTGAAGTGAAGGAATGGTTGAGAAACCATCCAAATTTTTGCAAGTCTGATACACGAAACCAATAACTTCTATGGCCTTGGGTAAAAATACACATACCGCTGTAATCGGGCGAGTTTCTGCTTTCAGATGCAACAGGAATTTCCCGAATTAGTCAATCCGTTCGCGAGATATGGTTGTTTGAAGTTAAAGAATGGTTGAGAAACCATCAAAATTTTCGCAAGTCTGATACTCGAAACGAATAACTACTATGTCCTAGAGCAAAAATACACATACCATTGTAATCGGGCGAGTTTCTACTTTCAGATGCAACTGGAATTTCTCGATTTCCCCTATCCGTTCGCGAGATATGGAGTTTGAAGTGAAGGAATGGTTGAGAAACAATTAAAATTTTCGCTAGTCTGATACTCGAAACGAATAACTACTATGTCCTAGATCAAAAATACACATACCGTTGTAATCGGGCGAGTTTCTGCTTTCAGATGCAACAAGAATTTCTCGATTTCGTCAATCCGTTCGCGAGATATGGAGTTTGAAGTGAAGGAAGGGTTGAGAAACCATCAAAATTTTCAAAAGTCTGATACTCGAAACCAATAACTACTGTGGCCTAGGGCAAAAATACACATACCGTTGTAATCGGGCGAGTTTCTACTTTCAGATGCAACAGGAATTTCTCGATTTCCCCTATCCGTTCGCGAGATATGGAGTTTGAAGTGAAGGAATGGTTGAGAAACAATTAAAATTTTCGCTAGTCTGATACTCGAAACGAATAACTACTATGTCCTAGATCAAAAATACACATACCGTTGTAATCGGGCGAGTTTCTGCTTTCAGATGCAACAAGAATTTCCCGAATTAGTCAATCCGTTCGCGAGATATGGTTGTTTGAAGTTAAAGAATGGTTGAGAAACCATCAAAATTTTCAAAAGTCTGATACTCGAAACGAACAACTACTATGTCCTAGAGCAAAAATACACATACCGTTGTAATCGGGCGAGTTTCTGCTTTCAGATGCAACAAGAATTTCTCGATTTCGTCAATCCGTTCGCGAGATATGGAGTTTGAAGTGAAGGAACGGTTGAGAAACCATCAAAATTTTCGCAAGTCTGATACTCGAAACCAATAACTACTGTGGCCTAGGGCAAAAATACACATACCGTTGTAATCGGGCGAGTTTCAACTTTCAGATGCAACAGGAATTTCTCGATTTCCTCCATCCGTTCGCGAGATATAGGAGCTTGAAGTGAAGGAATGGTTGAGAAACCATCCAAATTTTTGCAAGTCTGATACACGAAACCAATAACTACTATGGCCTTGGGGAAAAATACACATACCGTTGTAATCGGGCGAGTTTCTGCTTTCAGATGCAACAGGAATTTCTCGATTTCGTCAATCCGTTCGCGAGATATAGGAGTTTGAAGTGAAGGAATGGTTGAGAAACCATCCAAATTTTTGCAAGTCTGATACACGAAACCAATAACTACTATGGCCTTGGGGAAAAATACACATACTACTGTAATCGGGCGAGTTTCTGCTTTCAGATGCAACAGGAATTTCCCGAATTAGTCAATCCGTTCGCGAGGTATGGTTGTTTGAAGTTAAAGAATGGTTGAGAAACCATCAAAATTTTCGCATGTCTGATACTCGAATCGAACAACTACTATGTCCTAGAGCAAAAATACACATACCGTTATAATCGGGCGAGTTTCTACTTTCAGATGCAACAGGAATTTCTCGATTTCCCCAATCCGTTCGCGAGATATGGAGTTTGAAGTGAAGGAATGGTTGAGAAACCATCAAAATTTTCGCAAGTCTGATACTCGAAACGAACAACTACTATGTCCTAGAGCAAAAATACACATGCCGTTGTAATCGGGCGAGTTTCTGCTTTCAGATGCAACAGGAATTTCTCGATTTCCTCAATCCGTTCGCGAGATATAGGAGTTTGAAGTGAAGGAATGGTTGAAAAAACATCAAAATTTTGGCAAGTCTGATACTCGAAAACAATAACTGCTATGGCCTAGAGGAAAAATACACATACCGCTGTAATCGGGCGTGTTTCTGCTATCAGATGCAACAGGAACTTCTCAAGTTTGTCAATCTGTTCGCAAGATATGGTTGTTTGCAGTTAAGGAATGGTTGAGAAACCATCAAAATTTTCGCAAGTCTGATACTCGAAAGGAATAACTACTATGTCCTAGATCAAAAATACACATACCGTTCTAATCGGGCGAGTTTGAACTTTCAGCTGCAACAGGAATTTCTCGATTTCCTCCATCCGTTCGCGAGATATAGGAGGTTGAAGTGAAGGAATGGTTGAGAAAACATCCAAATTTTCGCAAGTCTGATACACGAAACCAATAACTACCATGGCCTTGGGGAAAAATACACATACCGCTGTAATCGGGCGAGTTTCTGCTTTCAGATGCAACAGGAATTTCCCGAATTAGTCAATCCGTTCGCGAGATATGGTTGTTTGAAGTTAAAGAATGGTTGAGAAACCATCAAAATTTTCGCAAGTCTGATACTCGAAACGAATAACTACTATGTCCTAGAGCAAAAATACACATAGCGTTATAATCGGGCGAGTTTCTGCTTTCAGATGCAACAGGAATTTCTCGATTTCGTCAATCCGTTCGCGAGATATAGGAGTTTGAAGTGGAGGAATGGTTGAGAAACCATCAAAATTTTCGCAAGTCTGATACTCGAAACGAATAACTACCATGTCCTAGAGCAAAAATACACATACCGTTGTAATCGGGCCAGTTTCTACTTTCAGATGCAACAGGAATTTCTCGATTTCCCCAATCCGTTCGCGAGATATAGTATGGAGTTTGAAGTGAAGGAACGGTTGAGAAACCATCAAAATTTTCGCAAGTCTGATACTCGAAACCAATAACTACTATGGGTAGGGCAAAAATACACATACCGCTGTAATCGGGAGAGTTTCTACCCTCAGATGCAACAGAAATTTTCCGGATTCGTCAATGCGTACGCGAAATATCGGAGTTTGACGTTAAGAGATTGTTGAGAAACCATCAACTTTTTCGCAATTCTGGTGCTAGAAACGAATAACTGAAATGGCCTAGGTGAAAAATACACACACCACGGTAATCGGGCGAGTTTCTACTTTCAGATGCAACAGGAATTTCTCGAGTTCGTCAATCCGTTCGCGAGATATAGAAGCTTGAAGTGAAGGAACGGTTGAGAAACCATCAAAATTTTCGCAAGTCTGATACTCGAAACGAATAACTACTATTTCCTAGAGCAAAAATACACATACCGTTCTAATCGGGCGAGTTTCAACTTTCAGATGCAACAGGAATTTCTCCATTTCCTCCATCCGTTCGCGAGATATAGGAGCTTGAAGTGAAGGAATGGTTGAGAAACCATCCAAATTTTTGCAAGTCTGATACACGAAACCAATAACTACTATGGCCTTGGGGAAAAATACACATACCGTTGTAATCGGGCGAGTTTCTGCTTTCAGATGCAACAGGAATTTCTCGATTTCCTCCATCCGTTCGCGAGATATAGGAGGTTGAAGTGAAGGTTGGTTGAGAAAACATCCAAATTTTCGCAAGTCTGATACACGAAACCAATAACTACCATGGCCTTGGGGAAAAATACACATACCGCTGTAATCGGGCGAGTTTCTGCTTTCAGATGCAACAGGAATTTCCCGAATTAGTCAATCCGTTCGCGAGATATGGTTGTTTGAAGTTAAAGAATGGTTGAGAAACCATCAAAATTTTCGCAAGTCCGATACTCGAAACGAATAACTACTATGTCCTAGAGCAAAAATACACATACCGTTATAATCGGGCGAGTTTCTGCTTTCAGATGCAACAGGAATTTCTCGATTTCGTCAATCCGTTCGCGAGATATAGGAGTTTGAAGTGGAGGAATGGTTGAGAAACCATCAAAATTTTCGCAAGTCTGATACTCGAAACGAATAACTACCATGTCCTAGAGCAAAAATACACATACCGTTGTAATCGGGCCAGTTTCTACTTTCAGATGCAACAGGAATTTCTCGATTTCCCCAATCCGTTCGCGAGATATAGTATGGAGTTTGAAGTGAAGGAACGGTTGAGAAACCATCAAAATTTTCGCAAGTCTGATACTCGAAACCAATAACTACTATGGGTAGGGCAAAAATACACATACCGCTGTAATCGGGAGAGTTTCTACCCTCAGATGCAACAGAAATTTTTCGGATTCGTCAATGCGTACGCGAAATATCGGAGTTTGACGTTAAGAGATTGTTGAGAAACCATCAACTTTTTCGCAATTCTGGTGCTAGAAACGAATAACTGAAATGGCCTAGGTGAAAAATACACACACCACGGTAATCGGGCGAGTTTCTACTTTCAGATGCAACAGGAATTTCTCGAGTTCGTCAATCCGTTCGCGAGATATAGAAGCTTGAAGTGAAGGAACGGTTGAGAAACCATCAAAATTTTCGCAAGTCTGATACTCGAAACGAATAACTACTATGTCCTAGAGCAAAAATACACATACCGTTCTAATCGGGCGAGTTTCAACTTTCAGATGCAACAGGAATTTCTCCATTTCCTCCATCCGTTCGCGAGATATAGGAGCTTGAAGTGAAGGAATGGTTGAGAAACCATCCAAATTTTTGCAAGTCTGATACACGAAACCAATAACTACTATGGCCTTGGGGAAAAATACACATACCGTTGTAATCGGGCGAGTTTCTGCTTTCAGATGCAACAGGAATTTCTCGATTTCGTCAATCCGTTCGCGAGATATAGGAGTTTGAAGTGAAGGAATGGTTGAGAAACCATTAAAATTTTCGCAAGTCTGATACTCGAAACGAATAACTACTATGTCCTAGAGCAAAAATACACATACCGTTGTAATCGGGCGAGTTTCTACTTTCAGATGCAACAGGAATTTCTCGATTTCCCCTATCCGTTCGCGAGATATGGAGTTTGAAGTGAAGGAATGGTTGAGAAACCATTAAAATTTTCGCTAGTCTGATACTCGAAACGAATAACTACTATGTCCTAGGGCAAAAATACACATACCGTTGTAATCGGGCGAGTTTCTGCTTTCAGATGCAACAAGAATTTCTCGATTTCGTCAGTCCGTTCGCGAGATATGGAGTTTGAAGTGAAGGAATGGTTGAGAAACCATCAAAATTTTCGCAAGTCTGATACTCGAAACCAATAACTACTGTGGCCTAGGGCAAAAATACACATACCGTTGTAATCGGGCGAGTTTCAACTTTCAGATGCAACAGGAATTTCTCGATTTCCTCCATCCGTTCGCGAGATATAGGAGCTTGAAGTGAAGGAATGGTTGAGAAACCATCCAAATTTTTGCAAGTCTGATACACGAAACCAATAACTACTATGGCCTTGGGGAAAAATACACATACCGTTGTAATCGGGCGAGTTTCTGCTTTCAGATGCAACAAGAATTTCTCGATTTCGTCAGTCCGTTCGCGAGATATGGAGTTTGAAGTGGAGGAATGGTTGAGAAACCATCAAAATTTTCGCAAGTCTGATACTCGAAACGAATAACTACCATGTCCTAGAGCAAAAATACACATACCGTTGTAATCGGGCCAGTTTCTACTTTCAGATGCAACAGGAATTTCTCGATTTCCCCAATCCGTTCGCGAGATATAGTATGGAGTTTGAAGTGAAGGAACGGTTGAGAAACCATCAAAATTTTCGCAAGTCTGATACTCGAAACCAATAACTACTATGGGTAGGGCAAAAATACACATACCGCTGTAATCGGGAGAGTTTCTACCCTCAGATGCAACAGAAATTTTTCGGATTCGTCAATGCGTACGCGAAATATCGGAGTTTGACGTTAAGAGATTGTTGAGAAACCATCAACTTTTTCGCAATTCTGGTGCTAGAAACGAATAACTGAAATGGCCTAGGTGAAAAATACACACACCACGGTAATCGGGCGAGTTTCTACTTTCAGATGCAACAGGAATTTCTCGAGTTCGTCAATCCGTTCGCGAGATATAGAAGCTTGAAGTGAAGGAACGGTTGAGAAACCATCAAAATTTTCGCAAGTCTGATACTCGAAACGAATAACTACTATGTCCTAGAGCAAAAATACACATACCGTTCTAATCGGGCGAGTTTCAACTTTCAGATGCAACAGGAATTTCTCCATTTCCTCCATCCGTTCGCGAGATATAGGAGCTTGAAGTGAAGGAATGGTTGAGAAACCATCCAAATTTTTGCAAGTCTGATACACGAAACCAATAACTACTATGGCCTTGGGGAAAAATACACATACCGTTGTAATCGGGCGAGTTTCTGCTTTCAGATGCAACAGGAATTTCTCGATTTCGTCAATCCGTTCGCGAGATATAGGAGTTTGAAGTGAAGGAATGGTTGAGAAACCATTAAAATTTTCGC